>NC_054542.1:40356288-40433788 GCF_017654505.1 Polyodon spathula | reverse complement strand
TCAGTTTTTCCTCCAGAGCTTGTAGTTTTGCTGTTTCCTGCTGGATAACCTGCTGCACAGAGGCAACACTCAGCTGTTTCAGTACTGATTCTGGGCAAAGAGGCTCAACAATGCTGGGGTCCATCTTCCTGCACAGAAAGACTCTCCCAAGCTGCACTGTTTTATCAATGGTCTCTTCCTGTAAAACCAAAATAAAATATGATTGTATTGTACAGACAGCAACATACATCTACCTGTAACTGCGTACTAGAATTCTTGCTGAAAAAAAGAAAAAAATATTAATTAGTCATCTGTGACTTACACAGACTAGGGGGTGAACTATGCTTCATAACTGCTGCTGCAGGTCACTAACAATAGGACCTCGGTTTTATGTCTCATCCGAAGGATGGAGCACATGGACTAAATGACTCGATCAGGGTCACACACAGTGAGTCAGTGGCTCTGGGATTGAACTGGGAATCTCGTGGTAAAAAACCCTTTTCTTTAACCACTGGATCACCAAACCTCTCTATTGTTCATCATCATATTAATATTCTGCAAGCAGGTTACTGTTTACAAAAAAAAGAAAAAATAGAACAGATCATTTAAAAAATAAAGTGTATCTATAATATTACATTAATATATAATAATATAGAATAGCCAGCTTGCCTGTAATTGGTTTATTTTAAGGTTGTAAATCTACATTTAACAAATTAAACTATATTCAATTAAAAGTACACTTTACTCTGTATTTATAGTAGTGTTAATAATGTATGTTTTTATTAATTTACTTTTAACAGGAATACCATTTAAAATGTGAAATTTAAACGTCTCAGATTTTCTAAAACAGACAAGCCCCACTTAAAACAAAAGGTTTCAATTCAGCTGGGCCATCTTTGGAAATGCTTTTAAAACACATACCGCTAGCTAATTCATGACATATTTACAATGTTAAAACTTCCAGAACGATCTGCAATGCATTAATAAAATAATCCCAAAGACTGGAACTCTAAGAAGAGCCATCTAGACAATGAAGTCACCAGTAAAACTTGTCAGCATTTTAATGTATTACCATGTTCACTGTATCTGTCTGGATCTTTTCTTTCTGTGCCCACAACAGTTCCTTCTTCTGCATTTCATCTTTGAGCTCTCTTTGTAGCCTTTTTAATTCTTCCTAAAAGAAGAAACGAAAACGCCTGCATGTTACTATTCTGAAAGCAGGTTATCATAGGACCAGTATACAATCTGTGAGCATCCTATAGGATATCATGATTTTAACTCCCAGCTATTGTTGCCACAATGAAGCCAGTCTCCAACATTGTATCTACAGCATAACGTGAAGCTTTCAAATATAAAAGCATACCAGAAGTAACACACAGCCCCTGCTGCGGATGTAAATACAAAAGTGGAGCAATTCATATCTGTAAATAAGGCTCCCACCATGACCTACTGTATGTAAGTGGCTATATTTTGCATATGGACAGACAGCTGGGTTCCTACATGAGATTTGCCCAGATTCTGACTCACTCAACCAAGTGAAATCAAATGTAAACATGGAAAAGTAACACAGCTAAGTAAAGACAGACTAAATAACTAATGAATGCCCTAGCCAAATTTGAGGACAAAAAACTTACCAGCAGCATGATATTTGGGAGGCAAGATTAGCTGCTCAGTTTCATCTTCATGCAGATATGTTTATAGGAACACATTGTTAGGCAGGGATTATATTTTTAACGAAGAACCTGTGCTGTTACTCAAACTGTTCTGTTCTCACCTTTAACTGCATCACTGACTTCTCGTTTTTCATTCGTTGTACAAATTCGAAGTCAGCTTCAGTCCAATTGTTCCCTTGCATTCCTCTGATTATCCCCGATGTGTCCATTGCATTAAACCCTGTTCAGAGGAAACAAATTAGATTCAGCAAATCAAAGAACCGCTCTCTCTACAGCTACATGTAAATCACTTATGTGCCAATGCAAGCTGATTATGTCTCACACCATCTTAAGGACTGCCACAGCCACAGATACTTGCCTTGAACTGGAAGTTGACTTAATCGTCTCAGAGATTTGCTCTCTTTTGTAGTGGACTCTCTCTTCTTTTCTGTGACCCGGTTACCCTCCCTGTGGTTCGATGCTGAGAGATTAGCTGCTCTACTTGACCTCCTTACCAGCCTACATTCATTGTCTTCGGAGACATGCCCAATTGAGGACTGCAACTTCTTCTAAAAAAAAAAAAAAGTTTGAAAAGAAGGTCCCAATTAAGTTAATCTTTTAGCATCATAATATTAACTATTAAATCCACTCCAGTATTTGTCTTGTGAATATCATTCAAAGTCAACACTGTGGCTTTTGAAAAGGACCATTTCTTTAATGTCAGATGGGATTCTGAGACACTGACACAGTAGCTTCCATTCAGTAGTTCAGGATCAGATGCAATGGGTATGTCAACACAGGTACAAAAACAAAACAAACAAAAAAAAAAATACACCTATAAACACGTACATCGCACTTAAAATAAAACAGGCAAAAAATTCAAAACATCTGCTTCTTATCCACTTACTAATCATAGTGTTATTGGTCATATGCTGCAAGTCACGTTCTCAATTTTAATGATCTAAACAGTGCCGGTATTAATGATCTAATACCACTGCTATTTAATTATAATAATCTTGCTGGTGTTTTCACCCACTCAACTACAAAGGAAAGATAGGGAAAAAAAAATCTTCCTTATAAATTTTAGATTGGTGGTATTAAGATCTGCCATTGTTTAGATAGTGAGATTCAAGCATAAGAGTACAAAGTGCCAGTAGGATATACCAATATCAGCGGAAGGGATTAGATTATCACGTTCATGATGGGTGCAACGTCACCATTTACCTCCTTTCTTGAAGAGTTTCGACCCTGGCCAACTGGTCTGATTGCTTCTTCACCTGGAGTGAGCATACTGGAAGTGTGAGAATCTTCGCCAGTTCTTCTGTTGCTACGCCGCAGCTTCTTAGAATGAGTATGTTCACCAGCAGGCAGAAGAGCTTTCTGTGAGGTCCGCCTCTTTGTTGAGGAGGCCAATGGTGTTCGAGCTAACTGGTTCCCACTAGGAATTACATTGCCTGTTTTGCCAGGGTTGCATACTGTTGCACCTTTGGTCGTGGGACCCTGACTTACTTCCCTATTTTCCATGTTGCAATAAATCCAAGTGCCTTTAAGGAAAGACAGTGAGGGGAAAAAAAATTAAAAAAAATATATACCTGCAAAAGAAATAAATACATTTTAGGCACTGGCAAACAGATGCTCTGCTTTTTACTATGCATTGTTTTGCTTTTCCCATCCAAATCGACAGACTACACCACTGAACATTGAACACTGGCGCCTTCCCTTCTGTACCAGTTAGTAGTGGTGCTGAAGTCTCATTTTTGCACAACCGTTTTTTCTACACCAAAGTTTGTATTTTTATACAGTACTACTTTTGATACAATGGTTTGTTTAGTCATGCTTGTTTACATTCCCTAAACTGATACAAGCCTTTCAACTATGGAAGGTTGTAAATAGGTGATATTTTCAATGGTATAGGATGGAAAGCAGTTTCACCTATTCCAGGTTTTAATAAGATTGCTTTGCCAGCGTACAGATAACAAGCTCAGGTGTGTGTTATTAAACTCATAATAAAACCAGGATTCGATCAAACTGCTATGTAATGGGAGTCTTCTTTCCACTCCTGCTTCACAACCTTCAAATAAGTTAAACAAAAACAAAATAAAAAACCTCTCAAAGCTGAAAGCAAATTTGGATGTTCGCATCTTTGATCTGACTTACAAAATTCAAGAATTACACTGTCTATAAACGGATAAACTGTCTATATGTGTTACACTGGCACATTTTAACATTAGACTTTCTCCTGCAGGATATAAACACTCTTCAGTATGTGCTGTTTTTCATTGCGTTATGTAGCCCAGTGTACAAACAGGTGGTTAACGACACAGTGACATGGGATCAAGTTGTTGTACAACATATAGTTAAGGTGACCAAATTTTTATGTCCCTAAGCTGGGACATAAAGCTTACTCTATCTCTGTGCTGTCATCCAGTGTCCAATCTGCAAACCAGGCCCGGTTCTGTATAAAAACATTACATAAATATTTCTATTTATAAAATGGTTACTTCATAGAATCTATTTTTTTGAAAATATTTAATTTTGTACCATTTAATGACATGGTATTTGTTCTGCATGTTTTTTTTCTACTGCAGTTTCTGTTTGGATCACTAGTGTGCCGTGATTAATAGATACTAGGATTTTTTTCAGCCGCTTTCTATTATTAAACTATCACTATTAAAGGTGATGAAATGTGTTAAATATCCTATCTTTTGACTTTGTGTGCAATAAATGAAGCCCACTAATAAGTTTTTTCTGAGTTTTGTTTAGAAGCAGCCCTGATTGCAGAAACAGGAATTTCCTTTTGAAGTAGTTACTAAGTATGGTAAATAGTAATCCACTTAGGCAAACCATTGACTTTTCTCTGAACAGTTGTAATTCCAAACTCCCCCTTCAACATGTAAGCTGACAGGATTCACTTATAACGAAAATGAACCTGTTAAAAACGTGTTAATTGCATGATGAAATTGCCTGCCTATCCCATTTTTGGTACCAATCAATGAACATGAGAAGCGTCTTTTGACAATCTAAATCAGACAACTATAAAATAAGGCTAATTTATATGCTGATCTTGGCTGGAGTTTATTTTTTGAGTCAACAGTACGGCTGAGACATGGATCAAGGTTTAATAAGATTAAATCGTATTCAGTTTCTGATGAAATTAAATGCTCTCACTTCTTTACTTACGAAAGGAATACTATTTCGTCTTCCTTAATAAGCAAAATACAGAGAGACACTTTCTCGTTATCATCGATTGGTATTGAAAAACTGCACAGACAAGGCAGGAAACGTCATCATACAACTGACATGTTTTTAACACGTCCCTTTCTGTTTTAAGTGATACCTGTCGGCTTAGCAGGTTAAAAAGGAAATTTGTAAATAAAACTATTTGGAAAAGCTAAAGGGATCGACCCCCCCCCCCAACACATCCCTACATTTGCCTATTTTGCTGAAGGAGCAGTGTGTTGTTTTTCTTCTATTAAACTAATAGATGTGATAAAGTAAAATATTTATAAAATACCTTCTGTAGCTATCACACGTATTTAACAGATAACATTAACCTTTGTCTTCCCTGTTTCTTAAACTTTGCAGGATAAACCATTATACTTCTAAAATACATTTAACACAGAAATAAAACTAAACCAAATTACAAAGAGATTAATCCTGCATCTTATTAGGCAGTTTATTTAGACATTTTCAAAGAAGGTAAAATTAAATGAGAACGTGATTATTACTATTTTTTAAATTATTATTGTTTTAAACTATTTGTATTTGTATACAGTACACACTTTAAAGAAGTTTTATGGGCACCTGGAATTATTATATTTAATTATTGCTAAAGACAAGATACATGTATACTTAAAGAAATAAAACTAAATTTACGAAACTTTTAAAATATGTTTACATGAATTTCACAAATGTGAAAATAACTAGTTCATAAATTATATATAATTTAGGACAGTCGTAAATTCAGTGGATAACCCCACCCGCAATTCTCTGCGACTGGTTGCAATGAACGTCGACAATTCAGTAAGTCTCCAGATTTGCACGGCGCTGTACAGCCGCTTTTTAATGCTACTGTACTGGTCGCTCAACTTTCCCTTTAGTCGCATCGACTGTCGTTGTACTGTAATAAGTTAGATATGGCAACACAGCAGCCTGCATGAAAATATAAATTCTGTTACCGGCACGACGATGCTCTGGGGGGAAAAAAACGGCACACAATTAGCGTCCCAAGAAAAGGTTCTGGAGCCACGTAAGATCGTTTATTTACACACTAAAATGCAATGCATAACACACACATGATCCTATGCCTATATCCAATCTTTTAAATTTATACAACAAAAAAAAATGCTACTAAACTTACCAATCAATGCATGTAGCTTCCTGACTGTAAATATTTGAATCTGCCCTCCTCCGTTCGCATTGGTCGTTCTCTGTTCCGGTTGGATGTGTACATCCGCCCAGTATTACGCACGTTCAAACGAGATTCCACCATAGATCTACCAATATATTGCAACAACGAATCCGTGTAGGACAGCCATCTTGTGAGGGTGTGTGCCCATTTAGTGTAATGAGAACAAGAGAATTCTGAATTCTCGAGTCAGGTAACGCAGTTTCATCACCTGCCTGACCCTGATTAACTGAGGAGCCTAGTATGGAGCGCCATTTGTGCCACAACTATCCAGCCATTAATTTCAATGTGTTAGTCAATTTGTCCACAAATTTGTCAATTCATACAGAAACTCATAAACATATTTGTTAATTAATCTAATAATTCATTAATTAATTTGTTAATTCATTAATACGAAAGGCTGGCTGGACCTGCTGCTGCAAATTTCCAATCATCCAGACAGACTTCCAACTGTCAATCTCGCACTGTGCCGAAAACACTGCAACCTTTCTAGCCAATGGGAGCACACACTCATATTTCAATCAATGAAAACCCAGCCTTACTCAACTGCTTCAGGCAATAATATTGCAGTTTATTTGAAGGACTCCGCTGATTGTCAATGGAGAATCACTGCGGGCAAGAGAGTTAGGCAAAAGCAATTCTATGGAGAGTCAATGGAAGCGTAAGAAATTTTGCTGATTTGTGCAGCTTTTCGCCTTGTTAAAAAATGCATCGAACTTTTGAAGTAGATTTCACATTTACCCAAGGCCTTTTGGAGAAAACAGAAACATTTGCAAATTATGACAATACGCAATTACTATGAAACTACTACCGCGGCGCATGTGCAGTAAAGACGTCATCGATGATAATATCTACTGACAGCTTTCGGAAACGGGTAACGGGAAATTTAAAAGCTATAGCATATCAGATATATTTGATTACTATTACTATTAATTGTTTGTGAAAATGTTATAATATAAGGATGAACCATTTTTACCTACTTTGTCCAACTACCTACCGGTAGGTTGTTTACTGTACTATATTGCTGTGTCTTGATAATATTTTATGTTATAATGTTCTGTATTTCTAAAGTAAGCGGTGTTACCGGACTGTTAAATTATTTCATCAATACGCGTCTTTAGAGCGATGTTTCTGCGCATGCGCCAACGATCGGGGCAGTGCTCAGAAAATAGCATTTTTCATAATAAATACGTATTGTGATAATTTCCTTATTTTGCCGTTTACTTCAAAAGGCCTTGGATAAATGTGAAATATACTTCAAAAGTTTGATGCATTTTTTTACATGGCGAAAAACAGCAACATTTCCTACGCCTCCATTGAGTCCATGGGTTTTTTGTTGTTTTTGTTTTTTTTTGCCCAACTCTCTATATACCACAATGCTTTGCGCGCAGTGAGACAGAAGTCTCCATTGAAAATCAGCGGAGTCGAGTATCTTGTTAAATAGTGTCTTTTGAAACGCCCTTCTAATAAACTGCGATATTATTGCCTGAAGCAGTTTGGAGGAAGGCTGGATTTTGATTGGTGCGCTGTTATTATACTTGTTGTTTTATTGAAAGAACGACAACACAAGCTATTTTAAACAAATCAATGTTACATTTCGAGGGTATGACCGTGATTGTAAATACAGTAATATAGTTCAACCAATGATTAAGTGCAAGCAGTCAAATTATATGAACAGTTATTGTAATATGTACTATACTGTAAACCTGAACAAAAAAGCAAAAACTAACTTGAATTTTAGTTTTAACGATAATTACAGAGAATTTTATTCTTGCATGACAATTTTAAGGCTCCAAAACAATCAACTTCTCTTAGTTAAAAAATAAATAAAATAATTTTTTTGTTGAGTGCCACCCTAAAATCTTTTGCTAATCCCATGTTACAAGGTATATGGGCAAATGGTTTGATGGCTGTGTTTCAGCCCCTTATAACCACGTCTGTGTGCTGGAGCAGAAGAAACAATAATTTATAGTGTGCTGAAGAAATGGGATCATGTCTTTTTTTTTAAAGTCACAACAGGCGTGTCTTTCTTAAAATATAACATTTAAAAAAAAATTAAAAAGTACTGAAACTATTTTTCTTTTTTTGTTAATGTTTGGTGGCCGTGTTAGGGTGGTTTATGGGAGAATGGACAAAACAGTTTAATCCACACTTCAAAACACTTTATCAGAAACTAAAAATACAAACATTTCTATATCACTCTACTGGACCAAACAGACACAATCTTACATGACAATTCCAAAAGAAAAAAGTATGAAAGTCCTATAGATCATTTTGTTACTGGTTTTAAATAGTCACAGTCTCATTTCGGACCTCTTTACGTAATCACATTAGGTAGGTCGTCATCCACTTTACCCCTCACTTCATACTGTACCTCTGTAATACATGTTATTTCATTCCCATGTGGTTTGGTGGATCTTTACTAACTGTATTACGAACAAACACAAAAACGTCTAAGCAGGCTGCTGCTGGAAAGTAGGGTTTATTCCTCTAGATCCAGAGACTTTTCCCGAAATTTCAGGTGAACCACTGTTAGGATGATGGCCACTATCAGGATGATCGCGCCGGATGCAGAGTAGGCTATGCCCAGGAAGTTGTTCCGGCCTCCCAGCCAGGACACAGTGGAGAGAATCACAGACTTTCGGCCTTTGAACTTGCCCACAGGGTAATCTGAAAGTTGCAGTTAAGGACAATAGGATAGGTTTCCATTCTAAAATGTTTTAAGCCAAAAGTCACTTCTCTGTTTAATGATTTGACAGATCAGGCATAAAATAATTTTAAGAGTGTAAAACTAGCAAGAGCATGTTTAAAGTAGGGGCTGTCTTAAAATGTTCTTGGTAGACAGGTTTTTTTCTGTAAAGATGGTATAACATGGGGAATATGTAACTTTGGCAGTGGTGCTTTATACAAGGTCACCTGGTTGGAGGGCTGAGTACATAATTCAGGATTGAACAGCATCAAATATTATATATACCTTAAAGAAACACTAACTAGACTTTCTACATGCATTTCCTTACCTCTTATTACCACAAAACATGATCTCTGTATTATACTAATTGCACATTACAGAGGACAAAACTGGCATTTAAGCTCTCACCATTACTTAAATGTGTACATTATTTAAAAAAAAAAAAAAAAAAAAAAACTAAATAAAAAAAAAAACACACACACACACACACATTATATTATTCCTGTATGGTGTGCTTGATGTCATATATGTGTATATGTTTCCAGTATTCAGGGAGTTATTTTAAGGTTTGCATAGCTGATAAGACCACCTTTCACACTCTTACCATCGGGTGGTGCCAGTGTACTCTTTAGTCACAAGTTTTAGTGTTGTTTAGCCAATTCAAATAATTTGAATACCTGTCTCAGCCAGATGCACATTTCACTTGGCCACTGCAGTGTCACTATATTGAGGCTCAAATGACCTCATAAAACCCAAAAGTTGGGTATGCAAATGTCAGCGTGGCTTAGTAACATACTGGTGAGACAGCTCATTCCGCCAAGAAAGACCTTGTGAAAGGATACTGTAGGAAATTTTAACACTGTAGTTCCCAGCTGGAAGGCCATCGTTGAACTCCTGTGTGCGATTCAGCCGCCTGTAAAGCTTCTTAAACGAAGGAAAGGCCGCCTGCCTCATCCACACAATGAGGTCTTCGTTCACAAATCCGTTGTTGTTCTCCTCCACACTGAGCTGGTACACAGGCTTCCTCCAGTAAAAGGGGCGGGCCGTTCCTGAGACAGAAAACCCAGTAAGCCTAAACCATCCATAACTTCAGATCTTTTTAGTGTACTGAGTTTGTACCTACAGCATTAAACACCAATCAGTTAGGTATAGGAATTACACAGCATGAGGCGCCAAGTGTTTATCTAGTTGACTTTGCTTATTTTAGCTTTTCTTCTACTATGTACAACTGCAACCCAAGTTATACTTTCAGACCACAAGGTTTATGCGATTGATCTTGCCTTGACTTAGTGATTTAAAAACTGCCCATCCATCATCTTCTAATCACCAAGGTTTACAACTCAAGCATCCTTGCAATTATCAAAACGAACCACGCCATTATAGGAAGTAAGTGGTAAATGAAAACACAAGTCAGTTGAAGATATACAGTATGACTTGTTTCACATCTTTTCGAAAGTTAGAAAATGTAATGACAGTAAAATGTAATAAAATGTAAAATCAGAAGCTGCCATTTGAAATAAAACTAGCACTAATTCCTTTAAAGCTGCAATGTACCACAACAATAATAAAACAGTATCATTCATTGATATCAGTTTTCCTATGTTTAGCCATCTGTGTGTTCTGCTTTTACAGAACGCACGCCTTGTGTAACTGCTTTTTAACAGCTTCATCAGCAAGCACCTCCACTATATCAGCCCTTCGGAGGAGAAGTAAAACCCAGGTCCTATTCTAAGTGACCACAGCAGCAGCAGAAGTTGTTGATAAATAGTTCACCCTCTAGTCTCTGCATGGATAAAAACAGCTGCTAAATGACTAAATAATAATAATAATAATAATAATAATAATAATAATAATAATAATAATAATAATAATAATAACTTCTGCCTGGGATATGCAGGGAAATGACCGACCTTCAAAAGCAGCAGTAAGATTGTCCTTGGGTGATGGGTTTTGAAATTTCACGGTTCTGTCAGTGAACCATGTAATATCAGTCTTCAGCAATGGAACTGGTGTTTCAGTGTTTTTATCAGAGTGGTAGAAAAGCTGAAGAGTATCTGGAAAACAAAATGCCAACATTGTAGTAATCTAAAACAAACTCTCTAATAATGGGCTCATTAATTATGCTAGAATTATATCCATAATATACCAGCCTATGCATGAAATTCCATATTACTTTATCCAGCTTTGACACACTGGACCAAGCAAGCTGTTCACTTTTATGTAAGTTATGTCACTGTGATAAAAGATTAACTGAATTTCTCTTATAGCAATATAGGGCCCTCACAAAGCTTTAACTCATGAGATATTTTAAATACTAAATCAAGACAGTTGTTGGTTCCATAAATAGTTAATGAATACTACATTTCATTAAATCTATAAAAAACAGAGTTAATGGCCAGAACTCAAAAAAAATAAGAAACAAGGTAAGACTACATACCTAAATTAAAGTAGGTAAATGTACTGGGTGTGTTTTTTACCTTTCGGAAAAAAACATAATGAGGATTTGAAGTAAAGTCCTTTGAGAATCTAGCTCACTGTGTTACACTTGTGTTATACTTGAATCTATAAAATAAGCAGTTTTGCTATGGTTGAATGGGCATGTGGGCATATCTATCAAGCACATAGACATGCACACAGACAGAAGGACAGAATGTGTTCAGGTACATACCATTGAATATGCTGTTGGCAATAGCCCCACAGGGTGCGGTAGGAGTTTCATTCTTATATTTGTGAAATGGAAAACAGCTGATACTTGGATTCTGAAAAAAAAAAAAAAAAAAAAAAATATATAAAGAAAAAAAAAGATGTCTGTAACTGAGTTCCAGTGCAGAGATATGTAATAAATCTACAATGTAATGTTTTGTGCTTTACTGCAGACACTATAGTATTAATCGCCTAGTCTCCGATGAGAGGGACTGCTACCATTGATTGGGTTTGATGAATAGAAGTAGAGTATCTGTCACTACACAAGCAAAATAAAATAAAAAAAGCCACCCTTGATGGCCAATTTAAATTTACTATGGTATACTATTGTAAAAGCATAGCAAGTGTAATGAAGCAAAGTGAAAACATGGCAAATCACAGATAAACATGCTTATGGTATAGCCAACATTCCATATATGTTTTTGGGTCATTGGGTAATTTACTCTTTAATTCAGACACTATATGAGTAAAATGTATTTTGGGTGAGTAAAAAGCAACATTACCTTGACGTCATGAGTAATTTAAATAAATAACGTACATACTTGAATGCTAACTTATGGGATATACATTAACCACAGCTTTTACTCTTAACTGTGATTTTACTTTGAACTACTGTACAAAAACTTGGTTTTACAAAACAACAATTATTCTTATTCGCTTTACTGACCACAACAATATGGCTGTGAAGCAAATTAACACAGAAACAGATTTTTTTTTTTTTTTTTAATTCCAATGTTGCAGATGGAAATACACTTAACATGCACATACTAATGTATAAAGAAACAATAATATTGTATTCCTCATTGAGCACCTTGCTATATCAACATAAAGCACCCTGACTCTCTCCAAACACATAATATTGTATTTATTATATAGATTTACTTTCCAAAAATGCAGTTGACAGATAGGTACATTGGTAGAATATGTTGAGATGGATGAAGTCGGCGCAGATAAATCCAGATGCTTATTCACCAATCACAAACACGCATTGCAAGTGAGTGAATTCAACTATACCTTATTTATTTATTTGTTTGTTTATTTATTTATTTATTTTTTTAAAAACATAGTTATTAGTCACGTATTTCTGGCAATTCCCAGACAGGTTACAATTAGCTATCCCAGTATTCTCTACCTACCACAGCCAGTATGTTCACAATTGACCATTGAGACGCTGGGAACCAACACAGTACAATAAGCATGATAACATGCAAACTCAAGCTGCAGCAGAATTGCTCTATTCATTGGCATGAAATTTAAATATCATACCTAATTCATATTTTTTTTCACTGCGTAAAGCACCCTTTACGCAGTTTATTTGGAGCGCTGGGTACAACATTGCAAATGTAACTTTTATTAGGTAAATATTGATTAAAACAAATGACAACATAAATAAATAAAACAAAGACCAAAAGACCAAAGTGATCAAAACACCAGTGTTTAATAGCATCAATTTATCAGGCGGTGTGTCATGAATTCAGATGGTTACGTTACCTTCAAGTTATACTGTCTCCCCACCAGTTGTGCATTGTCCCGGGAAACCATGTAATGCCGTTGATTCTGGTGGAAGTTTGTTAATCCGTAGTACATGAACACATCACCCTGCAAAGTGTGCAGATGCGTCAGTGTAGTCTGCACTGCACACTTATTAAAGCGTAGTGCAGATCTGCCAATCAGACTCATCCAGGTAGACATACAGATGAACTCGCGGATATACATGTAAATACCACTGCCTTTCAAATCACAAAAAAGTACCCTCTTGGGAATTTACATATTGGTTACCTTACTGACAGCAATGCACTAAAGAGAACCGCAGGCACTGTTACATATTTGATTTTCATAACCTTCATTCTTAAATTGTATTTTACCTCAGACCCGCCACTGTTCAGATCAATTGAATAGACCTGGTCTTCACTAAATTTGGTTCAATATGATGCTGAACTTGAATCTGTTTTTACTCTCTGCTCTCCTAATCCTCGAGACTTTAATACTGATTGAAAGAATGAATTTGAAAAATCAACAGTGCTGAGAAATATAGAGATGTCCGGTTTTTGGTGCATTTCAGTTATATTTAGTGAGGCACAGAGTTTGCAATCAATCTGACTTGCAAAAAAGACAAAGCAATTTTTTACACAAAGATTTCACCGAACAGCCCCTGAACAGGTAGCAAATCTCAATTAAAACGGGGAGCTTTAGGATCCTGTATGACAGGAAACAATCCATGTAACAGGCTAGGCTAACTAGGACACATCTAACTGTTAACAGGGTGTAAGGTCACCACGGGCAGCCAGGAAAGAACTTAGTTAACGTGACAATTCTGCCGTTGTAATGGCTTGGCATCCCAGCCAATTGAACTGAATGGAGAGGCATGGGGTAGAGGTGAACCAATAACCTTGCATCTCACCATTCAACTAAAGAGGAAGCCCTCCAGTCGAGAGGTAAGAGAGTGTCTCGTGCCAATGTAGTATTATTAATTCATACGCTAGGAGGAGATCTATTGCCCGGGAGTTGCAATTGTTCTGGAGGGATATATATATATATATATATATATATATATATATCAGAGATCCCATTTACATGGCAACTAAATCAGAAAGAAGAAACAGCCCATTTGCTCAGATGTGTGTGTTTAAGGTCTCAAAAGCAACATACCTTGAATGCTTCTGACAGCGAGAAGGATACAGTGCACGCACAATCAATTATCGAGTTTGCTCTGTCTAGGCGGAGAGAATAACAATCAGCACAATCTCTTTCTTCTGTGTAATCCACCTGAAAGACACACAACAGGCCAGTGAAACACTCCTGGTCACATCTGCTGGATACAAGCTCAGAACTAAAGACAATTGTTTGGGAAGCACTCCACTTGATGTTGTAAATTGAAGACTATTCTGAAGCAAGTGCGAAGGCAACACTTTCAGAAATACAGAATAGTCAGAAACAATTAGAACCCCATAAATAAAGAAAGAAACAAGCCAGTTGTGGAAAGGCAGTTAGGTTCTTTTTATGAGTAGTGTCTTGCTTGTTTTACTCTGTTGAAATTATCTGATGAACCTCTTGCCTTGAATTCAAGGGCCTTTTTTTCTTTCTTCAGGTGATCCAGTTTCATCATCCTTAAAGTTCACACCAACTACGCATTGTATTTTCTACAAGCTGGGTTCTGTTTACAACACATCCCTGCAAAGGGAAAACACGGATTTGGATCTAAATAAGAGCAGGCAGGAAAGTGACGTCTGAGCTGTGCGGTGCAGGTGTTCAAAGTGTAGGTTTCTGTGAGTCCAAGCTTGGACTGCTCTTGATGATGCACAAACTGTGTATCTGGCACATTAAAAGAAACAGCAAATGCACAATGTAGTCAACTAAGCACTGTAATCTTACAGAAAAGGTGTTGTAAATTATTTAAAAAAAAAGGAAAAAAAAGACATTGTAACTCCAGTAATATCCAATTACAATGAAGCACAGGTTTTGGTTGGATTCAAGCACGATTCATGTTCAAATAATACTGATTGGTAATAGATGAATTAAATACATAAACAAATAACATGTATGTGATCATTTTCATGGCTAGTAAGTCTTGAAAGCACTACACAAAGCTAATAAATGACAAAAAAGTCATTGCAGTAGTCAAAACACTTTACATTCACAATGGCAAGTGGCTTCCACTTTTGTGTACCCTTAATCCTGCAACCCACCGATGTTGTAAGCCCTCAATAAAATGTGTACACAATTATGCTCCTGATACTCCTATTTCCAAGCTTCACAGCCAAGAGCTACCTAACTGTGTGAAAGGACAATTATTTGCAAATGCAAATACATAAATAAATACATAATCAGGTTCTAGCTGAAACAAAAACCAATTGTGGATTCTTCTACAAAAATACTATTAGCTAAGCAAACATTTTTATAAAATTTCTTGCACATACCACAGAAGAACATGTTCTTCTGTTTCTTAGTATTACTCTGTAAAAAGATTTACCTTATAAAAGTAGACATTTTAAACAAACCAGATAGTTGCTAATTATTGAATTTTGTACAGCATTTTCCCTGGTCTGCAACAGAGGTAAAATACTACTACTACTACTACTAACAATAATATTCAAGATGTTTTAGGAGACCTACTTTAATTTCTTGGACTCCAGCAGCTGTTATAATAAGCAAGACCCCGATCATAATGCAGGCCACCCCACACAGGAAGAAGAAGGGCAGAACAGTCTCCGCTTTGAGGGTGGGAGACCAGGCTGGAAGCCTCTGCTGTTTAAAAGCTGTGTTGTCTGGACGCCTCATAAAAGGCTGAGACCCAGGAGGGCCCTTTCTGTTTGACATCTTACTGCCACTTACTAAATTAAAAAACAAAAACAAAGGAAAACATGTATTTAAGATAAAGTTAGCCTGTAACAAAGGGTTATTTGCGTTTGTATCACGTATTCTAACACTGCAATCCCTTGGACAGGCAGAATGTTATTTATTAACTACAATTGCTTTTGTATCCTTCCCCTTTATTGCCTAAATCTCAGATTTAAAGGTACACAGTCCTTTTTTCCCATCACAAGCCAAACCTGCCCCCAGAAATGATAGTTATTTTCTTACAGATTGTTCTTCACTAAAGAATTCTTCTTCCTTTGTGTGCCAAAGCAACCTCTCCAACAGTGGGCCTTATTGACAAAATGTTAAGGAATGTTTTAAGACTGTTTACAAACTGCACAGTTGATTTAATTGATCAAAATTTGCTTTCAATTTTAAAACAGTACTGCAGGTGTTGTGAATATGGCTCAGTGTCTGGCCCACTGAGTATTTTTGTCCACCAAGGAAGGGCATACTTATCATTTACACAGCTGAGGTATTTAAATCTGCTTCCATTTATATCACCTTTTTAAGATTACATGTACCATGTATATTTTTAGGTACACTGTCCCTTTAAAGTGTGTATGACGTTTATCCGTTGCTGCCTATAACCTTTGCTTTCTAAGGCCTGGCTTCCTCTTGGCTCAGAGGTTATTTTAACAGGCCATCGTTACCACGGAAATAAGAGTGAATGTTATTTATTAAGCAATTTATGATCTGATAGCAAGGAAATGGAGTCAGCGTATTTTTTATGAAAAAAATCCACTTTTTTTGTTGTTTTTTTAACTTTGTCTTTCAGTTGATTTTGTATGCATTTATGACACAGTCCGCTGTGTTTGTAAACATGATGAATGAAATGTTTATATTATTCCATGTAATATTATTATTATTATTGCAAAATCTCAAACACCAGTTCCTGGTAGCCACACATGTTGGGATTGGTATAGTGCAGCTGTTGACTCCTCAGCAACTACTTTTCATAATGTTTTAGATTTTCCCCTCAGTGAAACACAATTTTGTTAAATGGTTCCACTGATCAAGAACTTCAATACTTTGCACTGATCTCCAATATGTACAGATTTCAAGCTCCAGTCTACCTTGCTGTAGGCTCCAGGCTCCAGGGGGTGTTTTTCAAAGTAAACAAATAAATAACTAAAAAGCTAATTTTTGCACAATTAGGTAGACAACATAACTTTACAGGACAACACAGAACACATATTTAGGTCGAGGAACAGGAAATCAAATGCATACTTTTGATAATAAAATACTTAAGTATTCAAAATCCACCACATTTTTTAGGCTTACACCTATCAAATAAGTTAACTTTTAACCTGCCCACAGCTGGATATATTACCTAAACACAATATCAATTTGATCCAACGAGTTCAGCAAAATCAAGAATCAATATTTTCTAAAATAAGTAAAACACCACAAAGGAATAATCAAAAATGTAATATAACGCACCATTAATACAGGGTGAACGTTAATTAAAACTACATAACAAGCAGTTTAAGGTAAAAAAAAAAAAAAAAAAAACACACAGTACATTATTGCAAGCGATTCTGAGACGATTTTACCAAGTTACAGAATACAAACAAGTAGTACAAGTTCATCACTGTAACGCTGGTCACATCCAGGCTGCCTGGGCTTTCCCAGCAGTGCCCAGCACGTGGTACTGGAACAGAGCCAGTTTAACAGAGCCAGCCTGGCAGGCCTGTGTGATACCACCCTCCAGCTTCACCTGTAAAACAGGGGGGGCGTCAAAATGTAGACATGAACGCACAATGAGAGTGGTGATGCTTCAGCAACCGAGCGTCAGATTAAACAACGAAGAATGATTCGTGACAGACTGGACTGTTGGTCAATTAATTGTGTGACTAACATGTTTTTTTTTTTTTTTTTTTTTTTTTGATGTTTAGTTTTTTATTGGTTTCTAAGGGAAGTAGAAGCACAGTTGCTCTATTTGAACTCTCAAATGCTGTATTTGGATGTGTTTGTGTAAAGATATTAACAATCACTTTCACTTTTGTCTGGGGACAAAAGTGGAAGTGATTGTTCTTCCACAACTTCAAGCATAATAGTTCCAACAGTATATTAGTCATGTGTACATATGTTATCTATTATCTGGCTTCAGATTATTATTTAAAATAAAGCACATTAAGAGTAAATATTAAGTGCCCTTAAGATCGCCTGTGCTATTGTGTTTCTGGCTAGGCACACTGTAGTAAGTACCTGTTTTATTTGCTTTTGTGGTAAATATAAGCGGAGCAAACATAAATGAGATACTTAATCTGTCAGGGTGATTGATATTCAGTCAAAACATAGATAAAAACCTACTGCACTTGATAATTTGAAGCAATGACAGGCACAAAATATAATGGTTATTTAAAATATATATATATAAGTGAATTATTATAATACTTTGTAAGTTATAACATTATAACTTACACAAGTGTATTTTCACTGTTTATCTTTAACATCACACATGCTGAAATAGGGGATACCTTGCTGATTTCACAGACCCTGATGAGCACTAATACTGGACTACCTAGTGTTACCTTAGGTAAAGTAATCCAAGATTAGGGATAATGAGGGTCTGTCAAACCAGCCGTAAAAGTTAAGTGTCATCAACAGATTGTGAGGAATTACAAAGTGTTAGCAGGAATTAAAACATTTTATCTAGTATGCAGTTGTACTCTATGGATCTATTGTTAAGATAGTTAGGATAACAGCTGCCTACAGCATAAAACCCTGCTCATTACTAACTGGACAAACCCATACACTTTACCTTCGGGATGTCTGGCATTCTCCTGAGCTTCTGGTCTCTCCAGTTCCAGTCCAAAACCACATACTTCAGAGCTTTCAGACTAAGACCATCTGTAACACAATTAATAAAGATATCGATGAGCCTTATTTATTTGAAAGGCCAATGTTCATTCAGATGAGTGCAGTCAGCCGAGTCATTCCAAACAGAAGGGGGCGCTATTTACAGTTCAATCCAGTGGTGGATACCTGCAAGGACCCAAATAAAGCAGAAGGTGGCAGCAGACAAATGTTTCTTTTTATTCTGTTTTTCAGATTATTAAGAAATGTTACAGACGGATCATATATATTGTCAACAAACTATCTTGACTCAGCAGGGTTGTTAGTTCCTGGGATATCCTACAAAATAAATAGTGATTTAAAATATATTTACATATGTTTGGGGCCTATGAAAACACACTTGCAACCTTTTTGTTCTTCATAGGAATAAAATAAAATAAAAACACAACCTAAAATGTGAGTATTACTACATAAACTAGAAATTGGAATTGTTATTACAGTGACTACCAGTTGTGGTGAGAGATCATGGACGGCCTGACAGATTCAAAAGGAGGCCTGAAGGTTAGTGTCAGGTGACCGACTGGCCCATTCAGAGCTGAACTGAGGTTTAATCACATCGCAGGATAACCCAGAACAGTATTCCGTTTCAACCAATAGACCATCTGCCTTCAAAACGTTGCCACCCATGCAGTTAGACAAAAAAAGGGAAAACAGTCCCAGTACCAACCTTGTTCTGCGAGAGCTTTAACCCTCCCTGGGGTCTCCACACCCAGGTGAGTTACTCCTTTCTGTAGCAACTTGATCTGTTCTTCTCCCTAAAGAGGAAACAAAACAGCTAATGAAATGATTGAATGTTGTCACTGTTGTACAAACTGAAAATGTATAGTGCATTGTTGCCATGACCAGCATTTAAAAATGAATTTATACATGATACATGTAATGTAATATATTATATATATATATATATATATATATATATATATATATATATATATATAATATATACACACACACATACACACACACACACACACACACACACACACACACATATATATATATATAAGTTCAACAGACTTGCATACGAGAGCACACCAGATACCATTAGTATTACAGATCTTATAAACATGTTAAAAACCTCTTTTACTTAGCCAGATCCCACTGTGTACTTACTGAAGTGTCCCACTGTGTCACTTACTGAAATCCCACCACACAACTCTATATGTTACATTTTTTCAACAGTGCTGAACATGAACATGTGGTAATTCAAACTTCAAATCTTAAAATAGTTTTGAAAATTATTTTTTGTTTTGAAAGTTTTTAATTCTGAAAATGAATAACTACCACATGGCCATACTTTTTTAAACAATACAATATCATTTTTTTTTTTTTTTACATGGGGCAAAGCTTTTAGGTCGCCAAGACAACCTTCAATAAGAACTCTGCACAAGTTATACAAATAACACTTGATTACATTACTGTTATAAATACCAGGCCAACCCCACATGGGTCTGCTTGAGCATTTCCAAATACATTGCTTTTACAGTGGAAGGACCTGGCCATTTACAGGTGCTTTACTACTATTTACAAGCAAAATGTTCTGTCACTAAAAAAAAAATAGAAGAACAACAAACCCTTATGGAAGCACTTGTCGCTTACCTTTATATGTTTTGCAAACAGTTTCAGAACTTTGGAATAACCCTTGAAGGTTGTAAGTTGCCTGAAAAAAAAAGAAAATTTACATAGTTCAGTGCCAAAGACACACTTTGTTCTCCTACATTAAATTTTGATTTAAATATTAGAGTATCCCTGTCTTTAGAGCACTGTATCCCTGAAACAAGATTTCTAGCTCTAATGAGGAACATTTTTTATTGGGGATGTAATGCATACATTACAGTGTCTGAACTACTTCACAAGGGAGTACTTGCAGAACTTGAAGTTCTGAGACAACCATTCCAACTCTGGAATTTTGAAATGATTCATGAAACACAAACATACTCACACATGTAAACACTGCAAACCTCATGAATACAGCATACAAATAAACAGGCACTTGTTAGAACGTGCTCATTCGCTTTCATGCAAACACAATTAGACAAGCACACACACACACACACACAAGCAATCACTACCCCACAAAAAAAAAGACACCGGCCTAGAAACACACAGTTACATGCACTCATAATTTGCAATTGTAAACTGTGGCTTGCTTATTTTAAAAGAATGCTGTAGTTTCAGGTAGTCTGTTACACATCCTACTGTAGGTCACAGCACCACAACGGATTTAAGTTATTAAGGGAAGCTGCCTGTTGAGTTAATTATAGGAAAGAGGGAAGGCTGGTAAGAATTTTACTAGGTGCAAACAGAGATTAAACTTAACATTTTGTCTAATTCTTGAAATTCTTCACACAGTACTTAGATACTCGTACAAACTGGGACTGCAATCTTAGATTTTCATCATTATCAAATGAACTCTTACCATTCTTTCCATTTCATTACATTTTTTTTTTTTCACATTTTCTGGACAGCAAAAAGTTTGAAATAAATCAATTACTGTATTATATTATTGTACCTACACACTTTTGACCTTGATGGAACTACTGAATCACAAGGGAGTTTTTGTTATTGACCATTATGACTTAACATTTCATTCAAATTGGTAATCTTTTAGTGTAGTTTTTTTTAGTTAAAATAAACATGCATGTTTACCACAGCATGCGCTTCTTTCAAAACTGACACCTGATGCCTATATGACCAGTGGAAGTGCATGAGGAGTACGGTTTATGAAATGGGATGTGTTGAATACCACTGTATTTAATGCTACAGAGTGATGTTTTATTTTATTTGAATTTATTTTTTAAAGCGGAATTTGGAATCTATTTTTTCTTTGCTCAAATCCAACAAGAGAATAAACGGGCGAATGGTACAGTTCCACCTTATGCCGTGTTGCTAAGCAGATGAAGAGTTTGACCTGAAGGAAGTAATTCTCTGATAGCTGCTGTTTATTTGATTTATTTTCCAATGTATTTTTTTTTTAAACAGATTAGTAATTTCACTCATAAGAATGACCGCAAACAACTCACTGGCTCTCTTTGAGGGCTTGACGGTTATTTGGTCGGATGCACCACTTAAAATATATACATTATAATGAAAATCAATATCATAATTATATGCTTCTATCCCCTAAGTAAGGCTGTGGCCCGAAAACCAGTACTGTACTCACTTAATGAGATCCAGAACACGATGGGCAGAGCTGCAGACAATCAACATCACCACAGACTTCTCCTCAGTGTGGTTTTTACATAGCTTTGCCCACTTGGGGCAGACTGAAACACAAAAACAGCATTACTTTTGGTGCACAGCAGACAGATCAATAAATCAAGATAATGATACCAGTTTGAAGGTGATGTCCATAAAAACTTGTATCTTAAAGTAACTGTAACCTCGAGGAGCAATTGTAAAGTCTTTAAGAGAAACAGTACCAAATCTGAAGTCAACAACAAACAGTAACAGCATAAAGGACATCGTTTCAGATTCAAGAGAAAACGTCCGACCTAGTCCAGAGGAAAAAAATGTTGGTGCAGTGTGTTTCAAATTAATAAAACATTAATCAAAAAGGCCTGAACTCGTAACTGGAGGAGCTGTAGGTCGGAATACAACTTGTGTTGCGCGCTGCAGTTTTCAGGAGCTCAAAACCAATGTGGATTTAATTTTCTGGTGTACAGAAAGTTATTATTTAGTGCAGCCTGAAATATGAAGTCCATATTCACTTACTTTCCTTAAGAAATGAAGAGAGACTGTGGGTGAGGTCATTGCTCGGAAGGAAGCACGAATCTAAAACAAAAGATGACAACCACCATAAATAATGCTTAGCAAAAAGTCCAACAGCAGAGGTCACATTAAAATGTGCCTTCAGTCAAGTGAAAATGAATTCTTTAGTTCTCTCTATTTCACTGCAGTGAGTTACTGCATATTCTACCTTTCTGTTGATGGAAAATGTGGTCTGTCGGCCTTATCACTCGTGATCTGCACATAATCCAAGGGAGTGGTTGCCTAATCAATATATAGAGTTCTCTTTGCTAAAGGTGTCGCACCTGGCAGTTTCAGCTCCTCCATTTCAATGACAGAGCGCTTGTCTGTGAAGTTGTCCTTGAACAGTTTCTGCAGGTCAGCAGGACAGCCTGGTTTAGGGGCCGACGCTGCCAGTACATCCGTGATTTTCTTCTGGAAAAATACAAACAAGGTAAAATCAAGGGGACTAAAATGCAGTGACACGTTGTTAAAAAAAAATGTGATTCCAGTGCCAGGTTTTCAATGTCCTATGGCTAATGCCACATGATGTACTGTGAGTTTAAGCTGACGTGACAAAGCTTACATGTTGGATGATTTAGATTCAGTTTGAAATTAACTACTGTATGTTGCGTATTTGAACTATTTAATGTTTAGCAAAGCAAACCCTGCCTTACTCATTATTATGTAGGGGCATAATAATATACTCATGTCACGATACATACTGTTTTGAGGGCAAAAAAGAAATGAGCAAGTACCTTTCTTTTTCTTTTTGGCTTTGTGTCTTTCTCATCTTCTGGTTTTTCCTTCTTAGCGACAACACACTCAGTCTGGGAAACACAACACATTGCATTAGGAATTTAATTACTGTAATGCATAACTTTAACACACTCAAAAGATATACTGCAGTCCTCACAAAAACACACTAGTAGCGTTTTTTTCAGTTTCATTATACATGTCTGAATTTTAAAAACTTTTAAAAGGTAGTGTAATAATGTCTTATTACAATCCCGCTCAATGTATGACTACCACAAACCAAACTATGCTGAAGATATAGCTGCAGTAGAGCTGGCATGCAGTGTTACCTGTAACGAAGGAATGGAAAAATTAGGTGTACTTATTTATTTATTTTAAATGTGATTACTTTACAATGGTGAAGACAATGACTAATTCAAAGTAACTTTTTTTTTTTTAAAGTAACAAAATAATTCCAGTAAAATTTACTTACGGAAATATGAATTACCATTAATTTACTTTAAAATGGACAGATTATATAAGAAATTAGATTTGTAGCAATTCACAATACAATAACCCTAACTTGTATTTAGCTCTTAGTCCTTACCTCAGCCTTCCTAGTACAAGACGTCACATGACAGACATGTAGAAAAGCCCAATACATACAGCTTCCTCAGAAGAAAATGACAGTGATGGATAATTCATGACTGGTAAGATTTTTTTTTTTTTTGTACCTAGCTAGTGTAAGTTGCGTATTATTTAAAACGGTCTTGTATAATTTATAGGTTGACACAACTAGGTTTAATTTGAACACCATTTGTGTGTATATTTTGTGGCCTAAAGGTCCAATCAAATCAAAAAGCATAATTTTAAGACTGTATGCTCTTATTAGGAATAAGAAATATGCATTTCTTGTTTCCCTTTGCTGCCCTGCAAATGTTCCAACAAACAATTTAAGAAAATGTTATTTTATCTTCACAAAATTAAAAAAAAAAAAGCAAGTCCAGTTTTCTCCGGCTGAAACCGGCAAATTTGGCCTCATTACAACGCACAAACACTAGGCCTAGAATATACTGGTATTCCAAGTACAGTACAGTTCTGGGCACATGCTGAATCAGCTGCTTCTATCAGCACAGCAGCCACATAACTGAAATGTTGTGCGTGGAACAGATAGCCAAGCAAATCTGACAGCTATCTTTAGACCCATCAACACATACCAGTACAGAGAACCGCAGGGAGGAAAGGTGCTCTAAATGCCTTATCATAAATACTTCACTTTCAACAGCTAAACAGACAAGATGCAAAGACATACATCTGTGTTTATGATACAATTATGAAGGAAACAGAAAGTCTCATGATTTAACCATGTGCTCAGGAAACAGCACCTGCTCAATGCATTCTTCGATGCCCCAATTATCCATAATGCTGTGTTAAAAATGCATTTGATACAATGGAACAACTCTGGTCACAAAATTGACTATATTCTATAAACATTGTTTGTTGCTGGAAATTAGTTAAATATATTTTGACCAAAAGGCCGTCCCTATTAAAGCCACTACACTTCTAGTTAAGGATATCACCTGATGCACAAATACATAAATACAATTAACCAACACTATCACAGTACTGGGTAAAAAAGGCAAATACAAAAGTGTCCTAATTGGATCAATTACCCGCCTTGGAATTAAATGCAGACAACTTTCTCTTTAAAATGTATCCCCCCCCCCCCCCCCCCCCAATCCTAAATGGCCCTGACTGCCATTGTGCGGCTTTTAAAAGCCGTTTCTCCTACTGTAAGTGGGAAGCCTCCTTTGCCTGGACAGCTACTATACATAGGTTCAAACAAGTAGTGAGGCCCACTGTTTCTGACTTACCCTGAACATGCACATTCCCAATTCACACTGTGGGAATAAGGGAGCTGCTAAGGGAATCTGTTCACCCAACTGTCATTTCAAACAGTTTTTGAATAATGATCCGCTGGGCTTAGATGTGAAAGGCACTATTTAAAATGTACCAGACGTTGTACAGTACAACAAAATATTAGACAAACAGAAAGGCTTGTCAGGGTCCAAAAGCGGTCCTCAGGCTTTAGTGTGTTAAGCATTGTGTTCCCATGCCCTCGACAGCCCTCTCTAGTTTCACGCTGTGCCCTAAGCTTGTGGCACTTGGATGCACATTCTAATTTGAGATGCTTTGCCCTCTGCTGAACTACTAATCCAGGTGCAGGTACTGTAGTTCAATGAATCAGGACTGGCCAGGAACAGTAGGAATCTCACAGCGATCACAAGGAATGATGGGCAGGTGGAAATTTCTAACCTTGCACATTTAAAGGTATCACCAAGGTTAATTCCACGATGCTTGAGATTAATTTTATGTTACCTCTAAGTGCAACTCAAGCTTCCTCTGCAAAACAGTGCTGGACCAGAACACTACTTACTGATAAAATAGTGTAATTTGTTTATGAGGTCCCAGGCAGAGAGAAACATAACAGTCACTTACACAGAACATTTCTATTTGGACCAGCCAAATCCTTCAGAAAACCAAGTGCAGAAACGTTTAGCCAATATCTCCCGTGGAGAGAGAGAGAGAGAGAGAGAGAGAGAGAGAGAGAGAGAGAGAGAGAGAGAGAGAGAGAGAGAGAGGCTCACAAACTTTTGAAAGTATCAGAATCTAGAGGTATATGAATGCATCTGTACAGTACATCTGTCTGTATGTCAAACTTTTTTTCTAATTTTAAATTTACAGCCATGGCAGATGATTTTCCTGTTTATACAGGCGAATAAGTAAAGCAAATTGTTAGCTAGTAAAAATAGATGACAGCACAGCAAATCAAGGTTTGAAAGATATGAAAATGAATAATTTCTACAAATTTCTGTCCTCGTTTATAAAGGCTAGACAAGAGACATCTTAAATTATTAGCCAGAATAGAAGTTTTAACCTGTGTCTTTAAAACATAGCAGTTTGATGGGATAATTCATTTTTGTAGAGTGACGCACAAAGGGCTTTACAATCAGCAAGCAAAAATAAAAACCCATTAAAAGTACTAACATAATTGCGGTCAGTCATGCAATCACACTATGACTTGCCAAATACGGAATAAGTAGGCTCATAAATCTATTGTTTTAACAAGTTCACACAGTTGCTAAATGGAAAATACAATAAGCTTTTGGTAATTAGAGGAAAAATACTCAGATTCTTTGAACCATTAGTGGTTAGTTCACACAATTGTGAACAAAGCTTCAGGCGGAGAGCGACAGGCCTCTGGCGGACAAAGGCAAACACTCTATATGAGCCCACCAGAACCTGGCCTGTAGTCTCCTGCAGTGTGGTAATGAAAGATGATCCCTGTCGATTTCCCCTCCATAACCTGTGGCAACAATGGAGCCAATGCTACTCTCCCTGAGGAATCCGCACAGTAGTGTGATTTGCCGTGTTTGGGAAACACCCTTCCAGATGCAATATGAATTATTAGGTACAGAATCACGTGGCTTTTTTTTTTTTTTTAGGGGTTTGTTACTATACTTTGACATATCAACTTCGGTTATATCATACCATGTAAACCCATTTGACCAAGACTTCCTTGTCAAAATGTTTGCCAAGTTTTATAAGTTACTTTTTAGTACTACTGCAACAGGTACTTGTACTGTTGTGTATTCAATAAATGGTTAGTCCCGATTGGCTGAGTAAAGCAGTCATTGTATAATATTGATCGATTACTGCAAGAATATTTGCATACAAGCAACACAGTCAACATGAGCTGCACTGTTTGCAGTGGCCAAGAGTACATTGTTTCTGTGGTAAATGTCACCTTCCAATACAAATCTGTTTTTTATTTGTTGGCACATGGGTGACTGATTTTGTACTGAAACTGACTAATTGATCTGTGGTGAGGCTGAATAGGTGTCCAGAGCATTAAGAAAATGTCATGGACTCTTAACATACAACACAAAGAGCACGTTCAGCACAGCGGCAATATGCAAGAGCCTGACAGCACACACCATACAGTACACGAAATTCCAGGCATACCAGTCAATAATCCAGACGTGCTAGTTGTCAGCTATAACAATATTCATTTAAGAAAATGTAAAGAAATACTTTCAAACTGTACTCATTGTGTGTGAGTAAGAGCGGAGCAAAGTAACATCACAATGACAATCCGATCATCGAAAAAAATTACAATTTACAAAAGCAGTAGGATGACCACTTGTACGCAACAACAGAGGCGTATATTCTTGATTTTCTACTATAATCAATGCTTTTGTGTTTTAAACATATTGTTTTTTGGAATTTGGAGTTTGACAGATTGAAACACAAACCAAGATTTGTTTTATTTAAATACATTAAGGCACATCCCAAATCCCAAAGGGAAAATGAAAACAATAATTAAAAACAAATTATCTCAATACCTCTAACAAATTCACTTGACAGTACACCTGAAAGAAATAAAAAGGAAACACGCTACCAGTCCTCTGTAGATTTTAATTTAAATACAGCAGGAGTTAACACTTCCAATCTTAACAGGGCTGTAAAGTAGAACAAGCTCACAAGTAAGCACAAAAGTCATTCACATTAATGCAAGTAGCCCAATATTTTGTTTGCTATTATTTAAATGAATGTTAGCAGCTTGCAAACAAAACCCTTGATGCTGCTTACAAAGGAACTGCTTGAAACAGAAAAGCCTGAGGGCCACATCTCGACCCTGACAAACCTTTTTATTTGTCTTAACACCTCGTTGTACAAAGTTTGATTAGTTTTAAAGCTAGGATTTAACTTGGATAAAACTTGTATTCAAATTGAACTACCAGTATTTTGCATTTTACAGCTACAATATTGTAGGATTAATATGAGCTTATTGTTACAATCAGTTGAACCGTGTGTGTAAATACTGTATTTTGATGACACAATTTGATGTCTATGTGTTTTCATATTAAAACAATCAATGAACTTATTTTACGAATAAAGTAAGAGTTTATTTTGCAGAATGGGGTTCAGTAACCACAGGACAAGCTCCCCTAGCCCAGCACATGCCCTCTGTTACTGTTGGTTTGAAGAGGACAGCAGGACCGTCACCACGACAACCAGAGACTGGCATAAATAAACAAACAGGCCTTAAAAAAAATAAAAAACGGCTACAACAGAGCCTACCAACTGGATAACTGTATGGAGGACTTTCTTTTTCTGTTTTTTTCAATGTCCACATACTGATGTGCACAAGAAGAAGCAAATCAGTTGGTTTTCTACCAAGTTTTGAGCCACGAAATCCAGTGTATTCGGACACACCTGTACCAGTGCATTCGGACACACCTGTACCAGTGCATTGGTTGTGTAAAACAGTGGTTGTGTAGTGTCGGTTTCTCACTCTTTTGTTTGTAAATCACATTTCATCTGTATAAAAGAAGATTGACTGTGACCTCTGCCTCTCTCCATTAACAGTCTCATGTTTACTAAAGATTTTACTCCCACTGGTAAGGGGTGAAACCTGTAGGGATGTGGAGGACTGGAAACAGCGGCAGACCCCCTTGTTACTCAATTGTTTGTACCACATAGGATTCACTTTCATACTAAAACACACATTTTCGGTTTGCATAAATGGTACAGCAAAATAAATACATAAATATATATGTGGCATGACCATCATAGCACAATGACCAGGACTAATTAGAACTGTATACAAACAAAATGTTAAATCAAACAGATCTCATTACACACAATAAGTAGCTCAAATCACTTACAGTACAACTCCTGACAGCCTCTCTAAAACCATAAAGGCACTCTCACCTTTCCTGTTCTGTGGGCTGGCTTGTCACCATACATACTTTAAACGTCTTTAAAAAAAGAGAGGGTATGGATATGATATGGTATGACATGATATACTGTATTAATATCAGGCTTATTGCTAGAGGGCTTAATTATTTCTCAGCCCAATGAGATACAACCTCTAACAAAGCTGTTTCTTTAGCTTCGGGCCCTTCATTGCATCCCACCTGAACCCACAAATCTGACTCGCTCTTTAACAAGCAACCAACACAACTCCTGTCCAAGGGCAGAATGAATTCAGAAACAAAATTCCTATACCTCTTGCCATGTTGCAGGTGAGAACGTGCACTGACTCTACCCATATTGGTTTCCCACCCTTGCCCACAGATGGTAGTCGTGTTCCACCCTCTCCAAAATACCACAACGTGTTCAGTTGTATCTAATTCTCTGTCCCTCTCCCCACAGAGACTGTCTGAAAATCCAGAGAGGTCAGCCTTCCGACAAGGCCATCTGGCTGTGTAGAAGTGCAGTGGTTGGGAGAAGTGGGTGGGATAAATTTAGAGATCTGCTTGCTTGCTTGTTTTTTCTCTCTCTCTCTCTCTGCTCTGCTGTCCTTCAGTGCTCTGTCACAGCAGCCCCCCCTGCGGCACGCTCCCCTGCTTCTCAAGGCTCACACTACTGGCAAGATCAAATACGCAAGAAAACTGGGATACTGCTGGTGGAAGAGGGTAAAGCAATAAAGGCAGGTTAATCCAGCAAACAAACAAAATAATTGGATAACACTCTGCCCTGGCTCACAGGAGAAGCAGTCTGCAGCATTTTGAAGAACCAGCGCTTGTCTGCAATACAACAGTAAAGAGGTACTTGTGCTTAATTGTGTGACCTTTTGGGATATTCCACTTCCTATGTGGGATTTATTGCGGCATATATATATATATATATAGATATATATATATATATATATATATATATATATATATATATATATATATAAAAATCAGGTGTACATTTGTCTATGTGTGTGTGTGCATGGGAGGGATCTGCTCTATGTGTTTATGCACTGTGAATATTTTTAAACTAAATGCAAATCAGTAAGTGTTAATTTACAAAAGGAAGGTTACTGTGACATGTATTAGACTGGTTTTATGTTTTTGTATCTTGAGTAATACAAGTTGTCTGTGACTTTAGGTGTGTGTTGCTGTGAAAGGTAATTTATGCTGAATTAGAACCAAAGTATGTTTATTTAAACATTAATATACTGGCTGGATTGAGATTATTTCAGGTGGTTTGAATCAGCTTTGTTTCATAGATGCAAGTTGTAATAGGGACCAAAGAAAAACCAGTGTGGAGTCAGACAGGTGCAACTTTGAGAGAAATCATCTTTCATTTGCAAAGGAAATCTGATGTCCGTTTTATCCCACGCATATTGGAGACTTCCATATCACCTTCGTATGTTTCATGTTTTCCATATTTCTTGAAAAACACTCTAATTTTGATGAAATTTGGTTAGAACTTTATTTTGGACAAGCGAGTATCTGCAGATACAATCTAGATAACTGTTATCCTATAGTTTGTTTTTTTCATGGTGCTAATAGATCTAGTTTTGTATTTACAGTTGTGATGGACGATGTGTGTTACTTACATATATGTTTTGAAAAGCAAAAGTACATTTTTCCCACACATTTACCAACAGCAACAGTTTCAAAGACTATGTTGTTGCTGCCAGCAGGAACTGCTTTATATCTTTTTGGTATTCTGTACTGTAGCTATGACTAAAGGAAAGCATTATTTATGCAGTGTGTTCTTTCCCTCACGCTGTGCTCTCTACTCTTCCAACTCCAACATGCTGCATATAGCGAGACATGCAGTAATGGTGTTTTATATCTTCCTATGGCTTGCACTGTAACTATTAGAGGTGAATTTATCAGTATATTGAGTACAGCCTCTCTCAGACTGCAGAGCAGTGACTAATTTGGGAAGCTCTCTTCTGATAGGTTTACAGACATTATCACTAGCACTACACTGACCTTTTACCTCTCAAGGCTGTGTTTAAATCTACTTTGGGTCACATGTCAACTGACTTTGATGCACTTCTCAGTGGACAGCAGTCAAAAACCTACAACAACTTTTGTTCCTTAGCAAATACTTCCAGTAAAGCACTTTGATATTCGTCAGTTCAAATCCCACAAGGAGATACTGATCCAAAAAAGTCCTATTGCAAATGCAAAATAATGCAAGTGTCAATGAGTATAACATATGTCAAGTCATATCTAAAATAATATTTTGTAATATTCAGCAGCAGTAATTGTGACCTTTTGAAATCTGAGTAACAGTAATAACCAGAATTTTAGACCAGAATGCAGAACAGAACTCGACAGCATTGCAGGAACCATTTTTGCAATTACTATTAATGGCACATCTTGCTGTTGAAAATGTAACTCCTGCTCATGCCAGCAGATGAAAATTCACAACAGAAGGGGAAAATTACTCATGAACATGCAAGTGATATGTAATTCACTGGAAGGGGTTCTCTTAACGCCCTCTTCCCCCATCCGAGAGAAATTACTTCCTTTTGGATCTCTATCAGGTATGTAGTTCTATAATCTATAGTACCGCATTGTGGGTCTACAGGGATTTCATGTACTTACTTGCTGTGTCTCAACAACACAGCTTCTGAGGAGATTGATGTCAGACAGTCATCAATATTCAATAAAGTTATCTCTTAGTCCACACGTGATACTTGTGGAAAGCAAAAGTTGTTTGTCATTGGAGTTGGTTGTCGTTTGTTGCAAATAAGATAATGCAGATATAGTGGACCGCTGAAGAAGTTGTTGTTGGACGTTGTTTCAGGGATCTACACCAAATAGAGATACTTAGACTGCAACAGAGGAGCTACAGCTGCATTGAACACATGTACAAAAACAATGGCATCCTCTGATCACACTACTTATCATGGCTTATCCCATACTTCCACTACCATGTAATAACTGCAACCTTAACAGTACATCTACCTATGAGTCATGACATACCATGTTGCTATTGATAACCATTGTGATGTCACAATAATCATTCTGCCTCAGTTTCTTATTCACGCATTACCTAAAAATAGAGAAAAAACGCAAGGATGGCCTGACTTCTCCTATGATGCAACTCTAATGGTATTTAACCCCTGATTAGCTCTTTAAACATTGCAGATAAGAACAACAAATCAGTATGAGTCTAGTGCCTGCTGTTGCTGTCTGGGTTGAGTCTGACCCTGGACTGACCTGGGTTTCGAGTCAGAGTTATGGGTCATTTTAAAGAGACAGGACAGATTTACCCATGTACTGTATGAAACTAATGAAAGAATGCTACACCACTGGTAATGTGAACGAATACTGTACAGCATATTGTGTAATCAGATGATCATTAAAGTGGAGACTTTGGTGTACCAAGGTTCTAAAAATCAAACAGTGCACAAAAGTCTATTTTAATTCTGTCTATTTTTTTTGAACTGCACGGTTATAAAAACAATATTAATTTCTGGAGAGCAGGCTTTATAGAAAGGCTGCACGCTTCTTAGAAGGAAGAGGCCAAAGGTGAAGCCCCCTGCTGGAATCCATATTTCTTGCGATACATACACCTATGTGGTTTGCTGTCAGCTGCTGTCTCATTCTGGGGGTCTGGGAAAGAGGATATGCTGTTAAAAGAAAGACTACAGATACAAGATGACAGCATTACATATCCTTTTCGACCCCAAACTGTCAGTTGTGCTTAAGGGTTAACTGTCTAAACAATGTCAGTGCCTCTAGACCAGATCACACAGACAGGGGAGATAATGCAGCATGTCATCTTTACTCAATGTCTTGGATTGGCTTTACTTTTGTTTTGACCGCTGTAAACCCAGGAGTCACATGTACAGTACATTATTCCTTCTGAATTTTATCAGGTGCCATTTTATTCACAATTCACACCCATTTATCTGCCACCCATTGTTGATAACAACCTAACTCGCAACACACCTACTGTAAAGTACATGTAATGTTATCTCACCATATCACAGCGCCATGTGGATGGACTCAAAGAAACAGGCCATACCACTCACTTGAATCACTGGATACAGTGATATTGTACTTATTACAATATTAATGACTGTCATCGACCAAAACCCACATTTACAGGCCTGGGAACATTGACAGGGGATCCAATATCTAAAACAATCAAAAGTGATAATGCATCAAATCCACTGTCAATGCTTACATTTGCTTGAGAATGATACAGCAAATTACAGGACTATAGTATTTATATCTATAGTACTATTGCAGATTTTCTGTTTTGCACATACTGTACCATGAAGTCTTTCTAAATGGTTCTGCTAAACTGTGATTGGGGAGTTGGTACTGTCAGGTCTGTTTTAATTCAGGTTTTCCAAAAGCTGGAATGTACACTAATCCAAAGTAGTAATACAGGTGGAAAAAGAAATAATCCTAGTCACAGTCAGGACTCAGTCTTCTGATCCTTTTACTTGTCTTCGATATCCTCACAACAAATTATTCTGAATTAGCATACTTTACAGTAAATATTATCACTTACAATAAGACAAGTATCTCCTGTGTTAATAAGGTCCTGTTTCTGTTACCTTAAGCAGGGTCGAGGCTTGTGTTGCACTGTAGGTACTGAACATAGATATTTACCCTAATTACTGTATCAGTGTTATCTTAGACAATATGTTTATGATAACATGTTTAAAGACTTTCTAACCAGGCTTTGAAGGCACCCATTTACTACATAAAGGTATAAATATGTATGGAAGTGTAACTTGGAAGATTCTCATTGAAAGCATTTGGAGCCAGATGTACTAAGTTTTTACACCAGGTGCATATTTTGCCACACTGTGACACAAAGAATACAGACGCATCCCGAGAACTCTAAAAAATTTTAATTTTGAAAAAACTCTCTCCCGAATCTGATTTCCTGAGACATAAAAGCATTAACTAAGATCTCTCCGGTAGTAGACTGGTTCTAGTATTACTGCTACTTGCCAATCTTAAGGAGCTTTCTTCACATTGCTTACACAACTCCACAGCACAGTTCTCATGCCATACTGTACAACAGCTATTTGCTTGAACACAGTATGTTGCTTGGTTCAGCCAAGTCAATTGCTAATCTAACCAAATCAAGTTCAACTCTCTACTGCCAGGAATCTGTGCCCATATACAGTACCTTATTTGTAATGCATTTTTGTTTATTTATTTATTTATTTATTAGTTTTTTTAAGTTTCCCAAAATGTTTTTTCCATGCAACTCCTGTAGCACCTAGATATATGTGACATATGGACAGACACAGTGCCTCCACATATCCCCAGATTTTAATAGTTTTAATAACTTGTTTTAAAGAATGTCCTAATAACTTAAGTGGTTCTCTGTATGTAAAAATGTAAGTCTTAATCTAAATAAGTTGACTTTAGTCTTTGGCTTTGAAAAGTAATGCAAGCACTGTAATTGACACAGAATGTACGTGCATTAGATGGATATATGATATAGGATGGGCCATCAATGCCAAATAAGGGGCAGTGTGTATTGTCTACTAAAATGTTATCAATCACAGGCATTTCACTGCAAAAATGCAGCAATTCCTCACTTTCAACTTGTGTTGTCTGGTTCATTTTAACTCTGGTACAGTACAAACAAAATACTGTTGTGTCTGACCTTCCGATTTCCCCTAGTCAGGTAAATCAGATATCACGCAGGGCCATTAGGAACACGGCAAGAGCACAAAGCCATTCCCCTCTTTAATCACTCCAAGCTAGATACATGAGCTGCTCATGAATCCTTTCAAAATATTCCCTTTCAAAGCCCTTGGCAAGCTGGATAAGATGGCTGCCATTCTGCTCTACTGCCTGTTACAGCCTCACTATCTAGTCTTGAGGATTAGGTTATGCTGGAGGAAAATGACCTTGTCTGACTTTGGACAGCAAGTTACCATGTCATTCAAAGTGTGTGTGTGTGCACAGGGCTGTGCCAATGGTAATTGGCAGCAAAGAGAATTCTTATTTAATTAAGGAAAATTATAACATCAGCTACCAAACTGCAAGTGTTCTAAGAAACACAGAAAGAAACTACAGTTGTGCTTGTCAACTTGGGTGAGCAAGTGTCTGTGTCAAATATTACAGGTCAAGGGATACTATTAACATATCAGTTTAACTCACAATATGCACAAAATAAGGGCTTGATTTGACTACAGCAAACCATCAGGTCCATGTACTGTACCTGTAAAGGGTCTGTGGCTTTGCCATATAGGTATCTTGTAGGTAAATGCAAAGACTCCTATTGCTTAGCAGTTTGATCCAGTCCTGTTTTTTCTGTGAGTTTAATAAGACTCACCTGAGCTCATTACCTGTACACCGTGGCTAATCAAGCTCGTAGTAAAACCTGGACTGGGTTAAGTTGCTATGCAATGGGAGTCTTATGTCCATCCATGGTAAATGTGACACATATGCCTTTCCCCAAAGGTAGCAGGGTCCGTTCAGATCAATACAGTTTCCTAACAGAATGCCACCCCCAAAACTCCCAGAAATTCTGTTCTGAGCCTCTGTCTTGCGCATTCGTCATATATGTACTATATGTACTATATATATATATATATATATATATATATATATATATATATATATATATATATATATATATATATATATATAATATATATATATATATATACACAAGACTTTGTTCTTGAGGTCACAAGATCAAAGAGAGGTTAGAGGGGCCACACTCCTACAAATCATGTCTGTGACTTTATAAAGTATGTATGTGCAGGAAGACATCGTCATTATTATGATAGCCTTATAGTTTAGGGTGATGTGTGAGTGGATGCCTATTAAGAAAATTGAATAGAAAGGAATACCCCTACAACTGGGTGCAATTAAACCTTCTTTCTAGAATGTATGAAACTGTATTAACTGCATATAGGGCTGACTTCATGAATATGATGTAGATACACTTCAAGAGCTCAATGAAGTACAGTGTCAAGTACGAGATGCTTAAAGATGAGTCACCCACATTCAGTTTATAATGTTTCACTAATGAAGCTGCGAAGCATTAATTAGTCAATCACCTGGATGGCAGAGCCCAGAATGATGTAATTGCCCTAGTAGAATAGGTATTACACAGAACAGGAGCAAAGCACCCAGAAAACCGCGGTCATTCTTCAATACAACGAAAAATCCATTGTAATAAGGTTTGTTTAAAAATGACATAACCCTTCATTATCCAAAAGATAATAACACGTTCTGACCTGTTCTGATCTATTCAGATAATAGGGATAACAGGAAATTGAAAAATACATTTGGGAACAAACTTACGGACTATTATGTATATGTGGATTGTTGATGGCCGAAGTTGTTTACAGGAGTTGATCACAGTTTTGTAGCGGGTCATACTATTGCTTAATTGTTTTTACTACAGTAACATAACTTTATCTAAAGATAAAGCAAGACCTAGTACTGTACCGGATTGCTTGTGACAGCACGTTGAAGGCAAGGTAGAGAATGTATGAAACCCATCCGCTCCCGCTGCATTCTGTGTTGATGCAAACAGTGGCAGACCACCACCAATGGGTGACTACATTTCAGATGAAGTGGGAAAGCCCACAGCTGGTGGCTGATACAGCCATTGCAAGTTGCTAGCATGAAGCACAACACTCATTTTAAATCATATCCCATTCTTCTGTTGCATTTGTTTTTTTTTAAATGGCTTTGTTGCATTCATTTTCCCTTAAAAAGGTAGATTTTAGAGCAAAGAATTGTGAATAAATGTGGGTTATTTAGCTTGATATAACATACAAATAAAGTATGTGTACATTAACTAGGTTCTTTCAAAACAGGCTCTACTTACTCAGCTAATTCTGCCCACTCAATAAATACATCACTCGCTCCATTTTAAACTCTCCTTAAATAGGCTCAGTCAATCAGTGACAGCGTGGCCTCAAGCAATATCCAAAGAGCCTTAGGTTCACATTGCTGCCCTGAGCTTTGATATTAGTACATGCGATACTCTGTGAAGCTCTGCTTAGAACTTAATTCCCTTTGCAGAACACACATTCTTTCCAAGAAGTCAATACAGTACTCTTGTTTATTGAAAGAACAACCCCCCACCCCCCTCTTCACAGTCTCCCAGGGAATACAGGACAAGACAAAGCAAACCCTGTAAGGTTTTTCAATGACCCGATGGTCCAATTCAGCTGTGTTTTCATTGGCCATGAAACCAATGACATTGGTCATGGAGCCTGGACTTTGTTCTATTGTATATTTTTAATATTAGAAAATGTTACAGTATGGTCAAGTCCACAATTACTTCAGAGCACAAAAATGCATGAACCAATTATTTGATTCCTTTCAGAAAGTTTGCCTTTTTCTGCTTCCACTTGTTTCTAAATATGGCTGTATATGTAAAGCTTGCTGCACATAATCCTACCAAATCTACTCTCCACAACCAACATAAATAACTCAAACAGGCCTACACTCTTCAGGCTTTCTATTTTTTGGGGAGGTGGACGGAAAGGTTTTTGAAAGTGTTGATAAGCCATCTTTGTTAAAATGACTTTATTTTCTACAATGACACAGGAGAAATCTACGACCTGTGGTACAGGAGATGTCCAGTTATTTTCCCACAATATGTAGGAGAGTCACTTCCTGTGCAACAGGTATTAGGACCCCACCTGACCTAGGGTCCTAATACTATACCTGTTGCATATGAACAGAGTCCACAATGTAGTGCTCAATAACTATCTACAGTAGATAAGGAATCTCCAAAAAAGCTGTCACGTACCAGTAATGGGAAATCGCTAGGGTTGTCCCCCAAAAAGGATGTGGAATGTTTCCAACAGAATTTGTCTCCTTTCTTCACACCTTGTTTGACTTATGGTAAATCTGTTCAGAGCTGGCCTTTCTTTGGTAGTGATTGTAAGCTGGATCTGACAGCAGCAGTTATCCTTCTAAAATGATTCCAAGCAATTGCTTTTGGACGTCTGGTTAGCTTTTTGGTTTCCCTATGGCTCTCTCCATTAACATGCCGTCAAACTGGGCTGCATCAGTGGGAGGTCAATCTTTCCTGCTGCCATATGCAATTTGCAAATCAGCAACATCTGATGAGACTCGGGGGTGTTCCCACACCTTTTTCCATACTACTGTACATTCAGTGTCAAAATAATAAGGCAAATTATTCTCAAGGCACCACTTTCCCTGTGAAATCAAATTGCTAATTTGAACTGCATACTTCCTCCGAAACGACATTCTTAGCTGTCACCGTGTGCTCATTCAATCCAAGCTCACTTCAAATGAAAGAGGTGACTATCCAACTATTATGTGATCTAAATGGCATTCCAGTTCTACTTATTTTTAGGGTTTTATAGTGTTGATCTTACTGAAGCATAGTACAGTGACACACTGGCTTGAATCCCAACGTCTGTACAGAAGGGAGAGCACACTATCCAACCCCGTTATGATTTACAATCAGTAGGTAGATCACTTGTAAGATAATCGCAAACTTTTAACTTCAGCATGCTGGACTGTTCATTGCAATGCCCATTTTTAGATCCCTGCTGTCAATTAAAGTAATAAGTGTCATTGGATGGGTTGTTAGTGGTTTAAGAGGCACAGAGTGGACTGTTTACTTGCAGCATAAAAACCTTGATGTATACATAATTTGCACAGCAGTGAATCTTCCTGTAACTGAGTAGGCCAATCTGGAAATTACACAGGCATACATGGGATACCCACAAAATGTTAAAGTCAGCTATAATGGATGGTAGACTCACTTTCCATTATATAAAAGCCCTCATCAACATGTACCCTGTATAGGCTGTATCTGCTTATAAAGTAAATACCATGCAACTGAACAATATCTGTAAGAAACACACACACACACTCACACACACACACACACACACTAGTTTTTACACATGGAGTTGAACAAAATGCTTTTTGTTGAGCCCCTTCTAGACTTCCTCTTGGCTTGAATCCCCTTTGCTTTGCAAGTGACAAGACAGACATAGCTGTGTGTTGATCAATCAACCAAAACAAGACTAACGTGAACACAGTTAAGTCAACTGATACAGACGGTTCAGTGACACTAAAAATGCAGCTAAACAGCAGGTAATCCCTGCACCTCAGTCTGCATGGAACTCCATTTAAGTGCATGAATTGAACCCATAAGGCTAGATTCTCAAAGCTATTAACTTCAAGTCTTCATTAGGACAATTTTTTTTTTTTTTTCTGTATGGAAACACCAATTAAACATATAAAATGAATAAGAAATAACTTAATACTTCATTCAAGCAACTAGAATTAAAAGTCTAGGTGTTTATTTCTGGTTTTGTAACTTTAGTTTCTCCTTTCTGAAAAAAAAAAAAGTGCTAGTGACGAATTGGAGTACATAGCTTTGAGAATTTAGCCCATAGAGTCACGTGGTTTAAAATGTAAGATATAATTATTACATTACAAGGGGCTATTTTTCTAAAGACAGGGTTTTCAAAATAAGCCTGCGACCGGTACGATCCACCACCTATTATATTTGCACTGGCTACTTTTCTTAAAATAAATAAATAAATAAATAAATACTAAGAAATTTGAGTTTTATCATTCAGTCAATTTTTTGTCATGTTATTGTACTGTAATGTGATACATAGTACATAATTGCTACACATATGCACCTTAAAAAAAAAAATAAAAAAAATAAAAAATAAAAGGCTTATTCCTTTGTTGTGATGTTGTAAAAATGTGTGCCCAGGTGCTATTAGAGATATTGGGGGTTCATGTACAGCGCCTGTATGGCTTTAAGAAGAAAGGCATGATGGGATATCAGCTGATCCCTTGTCAGCAGATAATGCTGGAGTGCAGAGAGGTTCTGTATTAACACCAGCAGAATAAAATAACCCCAGTTTCATACAACAATGGTGACCAAATATGCGCGAGTACTGTTGTGTAAAAAAATTGAAATGAACAACTGCATTCAAGAAATGTAGAAAAACTAAAATAAAAATACACTTAAGGCTTGTGTGTTGCACACATGCCACCAAAAATTATTTTAATGAAGGGCTGTAATGCAGCAAACAACTCAATAATTAAGCAAAAAAGAAGTGAAAAGGTTGCCGTACCAAGCTGTGAACTCTAACAAACAAACGTTATCTTTCGGCAGTAATATTATAGAGGACCTGCATAATGTTTTGTGTCCCATGAACATTTTTTTTTTTTTTTTTTTTTTTGTCTGTTGGCTCTTCTTTAGCAGATGCAACATTGTTTACCGTCAGGAGTTTAAGGTTTTAATTGCACAGCAGGTTCCCTAGTTATAGTGCCTATAGAAAGTCTACACCCCCTTTCAAAATGTTCATCTTTTGTTGCCTTATAACCTGGAATTAAAATGCATTAAAGTATATATTTTTTCCATTTATCTACACATCCTACCCCACAACTTCCAAGTGAAAAAAATATTCTAGAAATTTGTAGAAAATTAATTAAAAATAAAAACTGAAATAACTTGGTTGGATAAGTGTCCACCCCCCTTGTAATAGCAATCCAAAATTAGCTCAGGTGTAACCAATCGCCTTCAAAATCACACACCAAGTTAAGTGGCCTCCACCTGTATTAAATGGTAGTGATTCACACGATTTCTGGATAAATTCAGCAGTTCCTGTAGGTTCCCTCTGCTGGGTAGTGCATTTCAAAGCAAAGACTCAACCATGAGCAACAAAGTGCTTTCAAAAGAGCTCCAGGACAAAGTTGTTAAAAGGCACAGATCAGGGGATGGATATAAAAAAATATGAAAGGCCTTGAATATCCCTTGGAGCACGGTCAAGACAATTATTAAGAAGTGGAAGGTGTATGGCACCACCAAGACCCTGCCTAGATCAGGCCGTCCCTCTAAACTGGATGACCGAGCAAGGAGGAGACTGATCAGAGAGGCTACCAAACCAAAACCTTTGAAATCCATCCACATACCAAAGTCTGTTCCAACTGCCTAAAGCCAAATACACTAAAGATTTCTCAACCTTAATTACAGGCGTCTCTCCTACACACTCCTGTCCTAAACTAGCCTTTACAATATTTTGCCTTGCTAATCACCATGACAGGGCACTAACAAACTATCTATCTCTCCATCCACGGTGGTAGTCCCTCCTCCCAGACAGACTTGAGGCATATTGCAGGTGGGTAGGACAGTGTAGGGCTGATCATCACTGCTGTCTGCCTTGTACCTTATCTGCTCTGTGGATAAAAAGAGGACTACAGTCTTCTAACATTCCAGTTAAGTGCATACACTGTAAAACAGGATGGACTAGTTACTTAGAACTAAGTTTAATGAGTAATCAAAAATTGTTAAGTTGAAATACTGCATGGTACTGTCTCGACATATACTGCCCCTAAAATAAAGCTGTTATTAGCACCAACAACCACATCAATCAGTGGTCCATCTGTCTGACCTTTTAGGAGACAGGGTAATTAGCAAACAGCCACCCTTTTTAATGCTTATCTGTACATGGCTAATGAGACTCTGAAGACTTGTATTGCAGACCAACAACTTGCATGGATGAAGCTTATTTTCTGCCTGAATTGGCATGGTCTATATTGGGATTTAACTCTCGTTCCAACACCCGCACATCAATGTATTACATTCTACAGTATATGCAAGATTAAATTCCAAGCGATGTAAGGACTGACACAGTGTGTTTCTGAAGAATCACCAGGTCACTTTAGGTCAAAGAGAGAGTCTGGCACAGACTGGTCCATGCGACCCTTCCATTAGGCAAAATGTATAAATTGACATTGACAGCAAACTTCAGACCTCAGGCAGCCATCAGCAAGCTTTGAAGTCAAACTCTAAAATAAAGGTAATGTGCCTCTGCCATTCACTAAGCAATGGATACAAAGGTCATAGCTGAGGTAACAGAGCAGAGGCATTTTACAGCTGCAGGGAGAGATTAAGACTGCGTCCTGTGTTATGAACACAGAATGTTAATATGCCAGATTTTTTTTCCCTTCACAAGATAACAGCAGCTGTGAAACTGGGTAGGAGGCCTAGCTTCGATAGAAAGGATGCCCTAAGGCCAGTAGAAAGCAGAGTAAAAATCAAGTAAAAAAATAAATAAATAAAAAAGATGTTGACTAAACTAAACATAGTTTGAGATTAGAGTTTTTTGAAAGAGAAATAGTCATCACAAGCATATTACTGAATATACTCAACAGCACATTACAATGCAGCAGTGCCATCTGCTGGCTGCACTGAAAAAGTGTTACATTATCTTCAACAGCAATTCACTGCAAATCTTTTAGCATCTGAAAAATGCATACGGGGAAGAGATGTTGTGTAATTAAATCAGAATGGGCTTATTAGTTATTCGTTTAGTCACCAACAAATACAATCAGAGAACAGCACTGTCTATGCAAGAGGGTTTATATTAAGAAGCTGTGACACAAACCACACAGGTCTGATGCTTCTATTTTAAGCAGCATCAAACACGTCATGAAGTTAACCAAGCTTCAGATTCTTCCATGAGGAGAATTCCTCTGTGTGTGTGTGCTGCTGCTGGGCTTGCTCAACTGCACAAACTCCTCCCCCAGTTTTGAACTCCGGATTCAGGGCCTGTGCTCATCATCTTCCATTATTTAGACTAGTGCTTAAAAAATGGCCTTCACAGGTCAAAACTGATGCCCTTGGTTTACAAAGCAAGCAAGTTCCAGAACTCATTTAAAATTAAATATATATAGTATGCTACTACTTCACACACCAGGAATCTCATATACACATGCTTTATGAGACATCTTGGCCAGTGAAACATTTCTTTAGTTGGCCTGTTAGGATTCTCTAGGATTTTCCTTCACTAAAGCGTCGTTGGTTTGATGTTTGCCTTCCCTACCGCCTATCAATAAAAGAAAACAAAGTTCAGATCTTGATTTTTTGATTGCTTGTTTTGTTTTACCACAAACAAGTAAGTAAAAGTAAAACTGGCCATCACAGGCATTGTCAATAAAGCAATAATGGCTTAAGTTCCTCAAGCTTCTTAATTTGCAGTAGCTGATTTATCCATCTACCTCATGTTCCGCACCTCTCCAGTGATCTTTGATTGAGGTCTGGTATTTCCATACCACTTTTGAATAATTCAAACCATAGGGTAACATGCCATTTTAACAAGCCTGAGGTACATGAACAACACTTTAATATTTTGTTTACATACAAAATAAAAGAAGTGCTGGCATCGGTGCAATCATAACTATAAAAGACATGGCAATGAAAGATGTCAATAAAGACAATACTGCAACTACAGACTATAGTGTAGTTTGCAGTTGGTAGCTCACGTTTATTTTCCTTAACCCACAAATTCCTTATTTACTACTTTTATTCATACTGTACATCAGATGTGTCGATGAGAAGGTAGTGTTATATTATGGGGGAAAGTTATTAATTGGACACCAACTTATAAACATAGTAAGTGGGCAATTTGTGGGTTTAGGAAAATAACAATTCTCTTAACCACTGTAAAGTTCAATCTAAGCAGTTTTGGGGTTAATTCACAGTAAATATAAAAAACATTCCCAGCTAGACCTGTACTTTACTGTGGGCCATGCTGAGGTCACTACCAGGCCCCCAAGTTCATGGTAGGAAAGAACAGTGCTGTAAACAATACGAGCCCTTGAGCAGAGGTAATTCAAATCCGGGGCTGGTGGTGGTGGGGGGGAGTCATTAGTGCAGCTGTATACTTAACATACAGATGCACTAATCACTTTAAATACAGTATCTGGGTTGTTTCATTAAAGTTTAAGACATTTAACTGTACCAGAGGAATGATGTATGTGTAATTTAAAAACCTGGTGCTGCTAATTTAGTCTAATTTCTGCAATCCTGCTCTGCTTCAATTAGGTTATAAACTTATAGCCTACCGGTTACATAAATGCCACACTGTTAGTGGAACACAATTAAGCTTCCAAAAATAACAGCCATGGGCACTGCAATAAACTTTTTAAAATCTACTTTAAGAGACACATTTACACAGAAGAAAGCTCTGCTTTAATAAAACAAAACAAAGCGTCTGGTGTACACTGCTGATTAATGAGAAATTGATTGGAATATGATCAAGGAATCACAAAAGGGCAAGTAACCTCAACTTTAGGAGAACAGACTGACACACAGACACAATTTGGGGTTTATGTTGCACACTTTACATTAGAGTACTGTATCAGGATTTTGGTTAAGCTTTGCTGTTCAGTTTAATGTGACAGAAGAGGACAGCTGTTTCCACAGCAACAAAGTGTTATGCCAGTATTATCTCTACAGATACAGTAATATAAGATCAGCCACAGGCTCTTTTATCTTTACGGCCTTCCTGGAAAATGTAGTAGGGAGCCAAATATAAATGGACAGAGCCCAAAAAAACACGGAAATTTATTAAACGCAATGGTTGCCAAACACAGAACCCATGACAAACTATCATTTTAATTTTAATTTGTATTTATTTTTTGGTCAGCATCTGTTGTGTCAACAAACTTTCACATAATTGTACTCTTTGCACAGGAATATAAAACTCATTTTAGTCAACTACACCTCCAACAAGATTTTGTCATACTGTGGACTGACAGCCTCTCAACAGGTCAATTCCTGGCTGCAGGGGTACTTTCAGCAGAATTAGTAAATGTGCAGTATTTCCTCAATTTACTTTTTTTTTTCCTAAAATAAACTAATAATAATAATAATAATAATAATAATAATAAATAATAATAATAATAATAATAATAATAATAATAATAAAAAAACTATGATTTATTACATCACATCTATAGCCCAAACACCTGGGAACAGAACAGCAAAATCAAAGCAGCATACAGGTTAAAAAGTTACAAATGAAAATGCTTGGAAGTAACGGAGATGCGCTTTCACAGTCAGTTTTGAAAGACTTACTAATTCTGTTTAAGTAACAGTGTGTCATACACATTTATTTTTAATGTATATACTTTGTGCTTTATTCACTGTAAATAACTGCCATTGTAATGTTTTAAAATGTTCAAATCCTGTATTTTACATACATAGTATACCTTTTATGCTAGTTCTATAACATTAGATGCTTTTGTTTCCTGGTGAAAACATTTTCACTGGAATGAACAGTGAATCTGGACCACTGTAAAATGCTGGAAGATGATATTTAACACTACAGTATATCTAGGAAATAATGAACAGTCAAAGGAATCTGTTCACTTAATCCTCATCCCCTTAGTGCGTACTACCACCCCCAAGATATGTGCACATTTCTCTCAAGAGTCTCTCAAGGATCATATCCTCTTCCAACAGCCTGGACTGTGCTTAAACAGAACCCTTGTTATCTGAGCTTGACAAATACTTTAGGAGGTTGGCAAGACACATTCATTCCTGAGACTTTAACAATTGCCATTGTGTTATGTTACAGAAAATACATTTGTTCTCCCTTAGGTCTAGACGAGAGAAAAATTGGCTTCAGACAACGTTTTGAAAAAATGGTTAAGCCACTTTCTGCCTCCTATCTGATCTGACTGTTTCACTGAATATGAGTTCCAGCTTTCAGGATAAAGGCATGAAGTGACCCAAGAGATTACTTGAAAAATGTAAGAGTTGGTTGTTCCTGTACTGTAGAGAAATTTTTGACAACTGGTTCCCAGTGATTTTTTCTTCCGAGAAAATAGATGACCCAGGCAAAATTATGTTGCACTTGCAACCACAAGATTCCTTCATGTTAATTAAATAGTCATCTGGCTAGTAGTTTAAGCCATTACTATAGCATATTTATAAGCTTCATGTGTCTGAGATCAAAGTAAAACCTTGTATGGTAATAACGGTTATGCAAAGGGAATTTTACAGTAGTTACAGCCCTGAATAAACACCTGATGGACAGACATACCATGATCTCCATTCAAAGCATGATGAATAACTTCTTGTAACAAATGTACATGCAACATTCAGGGGACCTGAGACAGTCTTCATTAGCTCAATCAATCCCAAGCCAAAGCCCATAAATAAGGAAGGCCATACTAATCTAGATTGTAAAACCCTCCAGAATCCGTGCTGAGGAATGTGCATATCAACTTTAACCAGTTCGCTAGATATATGTCAAAAATGTAAGCGTGACATTACCCCCTTGCATCTTCCTTGGGGGATAATATAATGACCTACAAGGAGCAGCTTTCCAAGCAGGTCAAGTCTGGTCACACAGGCTGCTACTGTACCTACGATACTAAGTATTCAACACCGGCAGTGTCTACCACCTAGTCAAAAAGACATTATGGTCTCATGAGCTAACCTTCTCCAATTACTGGGGTTTGGTTTCCTGCCTCATCAGAGCTCTATTAGTTAAGAACAACTATTAGCAGAGCTGTCCTCCCATGGGATAATTTATCACGGAAATGACACTCGGTTACAGTTCGTATTACTGCTGGGACTTTAACTGGGCTTTGAGATGCAGATGAGAGCAAGGAAACCACACAAGGACATGGACGTGCAGCTGTGCATTTTCTTGAAGCAATAATGATATCCTGTGAAGTGGGAACAAATTAGTTGATTTGATATTTTCACACCCAGCGACAATGCAGATGAAGTGAAAAGGTCAAGGGATGTTTTAAATATATACACTTGAGTATGAATAGTGAGAGTGCCAAAGAGACAGACTGACAAAGATACTAAACATTTCCATTGGCACGCTTTCACAGAACTGTAGTTGCACAGTACACACAGAAACGTGCTTTAGTGCTTTGGCATTGCGTTTCTCTTGAAATTCTGCAGTATTTAAAGTGTACAATTCTATTCATGCTGTAGGTGTTACCAGATAAATATATTGCCACAGTCAAGGAAAATAAAATGATCTAAATCAACTGTTTATGTTTTATTATCGTACTGATACCATCATAATAACTCAATACATAAAACTAAAACTATTAAAAGATCTAAACAAACTCTCTACCCTTATTTAAAAAATGTTGCTTTCCTGTTTAATCCAATATGATAACTTTAGTCATACCTCATGGTTAAATTACATACAGTATATGAATACAATATATGCACAAAGAAATCAGTTCTGAGAAGGACTGGTTGATGTGCAGCTGATTAAACATGTAATGCAGTTACCACCTTTCATCTAGATAGGCAGTCTTAGTCAAAGCATAGATCTTTACAAGCACAAATAAATCTGATGACGCTGCTGATCCAACTGGAATTTATTTGCACCTCAGTTTGAAGCATCAGAGAGTGAGTTCCAATTGCATCAGTGGCTTTATTACGTCGTGTAACAATTTTTTTGTTAAACCGGTAGTTGAGTCAAGTTATTTTGTTGTTGCTAGACACAGTTTAAGGAAGTCTGCAACACTTTGGTCCCAAGATAATTAAGGGAAAGAAATACTGTCTGTAACATAAAGAGGCTAACAAATTACTAAAATGTGTATTTGCAATGATACAGTATAACCACATGTCAACGACAGGCATAGCAACCAATACTTTGCAAATAGGAAGCAAAAGTAAAAATTACAACTCTCCAATATTGTAGCCCACAAGAAACACATGTCTTAATCTCTGAATCTCAGTTCAGCAGCAGCAATTTAAAAGAGAAAAAAATCATCAGCATCAAATTATTGACTCAAGGCCATTAAGAACCAGTTATTTACAACTTTAGCCGAGTGGCCTGAGGTTTTCAGTGGCGAGGACGGTTTTATGTTCCACTTGACAAGATGTATCCAGCAGCTGCTGACCAGATAAAACACTAAAACAAGCATTCAACCGCCCCATTGAATCTGCCAACACATTTCCGTAAATGCTAGATTATTTCCCATGGGATTGGTGGAAGCTGGGTCCTGTACTGCAGTGGTTCTTTCGATATATAGTAATAAAAAATAAAGGAGATGTGGAAACCGCAGCCAGGGCAGCTGAATTGGAACAGCATGGTGTATATGGAGAAGCTGAGCTGCAGTTGTCATAGCAAATCACTGCCTTTAAAAAACATAATGTGTCACTTCTCAGGATCTCTGTCAAACTGTGGTAATAATGGAATAGGGGGGTCATTACAGATTAGCCTAAAGGCAAAAGCCATATTTTGATAGCACTTGAAGTTTATGGCTATGACATAGGTTTCCTCAGCCATTATAACGTGTTTTTTTTTTTTTAGACCCATGTTAAAACAAAGAGAAAATTACAACAGAACTTCTGGCTTGCATTGTCTTCATGCAACTATAAACAGTTGCTGTTTATTATTTATTTATTCTAATTATTTCTACAGGCAAGTACAATGATATGCAATACTGTATCTGTTTATGTTATGCAATAATGACAACTACTGGGGGGGGAATTTATATCACTGGCTATATAACCAAAAATGTCACTTTTTCTATATACTAGAGTGTAGTTTTCATGTATCATAACTCACAACCTACATAAATACCAATACGTGTTTCTTGCAACTGCCAGCAAAAGCTAATGTTTTACTGCATTATATTGCAATGTATGAGGTGCATACTATATTCTGACAATGTATGGAATATAAAGATTCTCATTACAGCCACAGCTAGATTGTCCAGTGCCGGCTGCGGTTCGATTCACTAGTAATAATATATCCGTTACCTATTACATAAGAAACTAGAGATGCTGTTATAGCCTCAGTCCCCTCACTATCATGCATGTGCTACTCCTTTAAAAACACTACAGTTACTGAACGGAGCGTTCGAGGGTAAACACTGGGAAATACCGTCATTAAAGAAAACACTAATGTGACTGGTATGAGCCACGACTCTTTCAACATATGCAAATGCATATGTCAAAGTTTGCAGCCATGCTATTATGGGGCCCAAGAACACTGAGCAATGGTATTCACAACCTTACCCACCTGCTATGGGACACAGCACAACATCTAAGAAATGAGCATCACTAGCACTTGGTTTAAGAACTTACAACCAGATTAGTACTGTATTTACTAGGTACAATGTAATTTCTTTCTTATCATCACATAATATAAAACATGCTCAGGGCAAAAGCAGACTTGAGTCAGGTTAAGGAGTGCTACAGCAGGGAAGAGAATTAACAGGATGCACAAGGGGTCATAAATACTGAAAAGGGTGGATCAATAACCTTTATAAAATGGCAAGGGTTACCTAAAGCCAACACAACATTTCCTCGCACGTTTGTTACACACTGTGACAGCTTTCTTTGTTTTTACGATCTATTAATGCATCCGAAACCATTATAATGCCTCGAGTTATTATGATAGATAATATATGGAGTGAAACTTCATACAAATGGGAACATAGCGTGAGGGCCTACTTGAAATATGCTGAAGTGCTTATTACCTACCCTGTAAAAGTATGTTTTTTGTGGATATAAAAAAAAAAAAAGAAATACTCTCTCTCAAAGGGCCTTATTTGGGATAAAATGCAACTGCAACGTCCACATTGAGCTTTTACAGTGGTAGCCCTCTTTTCAGGATCTATTTCAAGCCTTGAAATTGAGCGATACAAAACCAACTAACAATGCTGTTGTCTTTGTGCATTAACACATTGGCATTAAAACAGGAACTCATTCAGGATTCACACAAACACACACAGAGTACAGTGGTGCCCATAAGTATTGACACACTTCTCTTTTCAATGCAACGTGCACTAATGCACATTGATATTATGTATATGAACATTCTGTAATTTCTTTTAATGAGGTTTTTGAGTTCTAAGCAACACCATGTAAATATATTTCTTCTTTGTATTTTTCTAACATTCTTTTGACTTTTCTAGCATATTGTTCCAGTTTTGAAAATTACAGATTCCCTTAATTGTATGTCTTACTTCACCCTGCAGGAATATTTCCATTAGTTTTATATTGCCTCAAGGTCCTAGTCCAATGAAAAAATTGGGTCCCATTTTTTAACCTTTAACTTGTTTTGAGAGGATGACTGCCATCCACAGTGTGTTGTTACACATATATACATTTTTTTTATACATGTATCATGTGTGCCTAAATGCCCGCTAGTAGCCATGGCACTATAGTGGGTATCTAGACACAGTGTGGTATTGCCTGCAGACCCTTCCACGTTATTGTTAGAGCACACAAATGACAATTGAATGTAGACTCTCATCCTAATAAACAGTATTTAAGCTTAATATAATACCAAAATCATTTTTTGGGGTAAAACGTGTACTTTACTGTGAGTGGCAATACTCTGCTATGACCAAATGATAGTTAGCAGGGGGGAAATGCAGGTGTAACCACAATGTGACCCAAAGGGTTCAGACTATATGCAATCCATGCATTTGGTCATTACAGTCATTAATAAGTACTACCCCAAAGTAATCATGTAGATTGTGTTTTGTCTGGAACAAGGCATCGGTGCAGTGCTTGTGTAGATTTAATATAGTATGAAACAGAGCTGCCAGGGCATATTAGGAATGATAATATTTTATAGTTTGTTTTAATTAAATTACTTTTCAACTTTCTCATGAACCTTTCTCAGTAATTTACAGAGCAGGCTGCAGTACATGGTTTCTTGACTGCGGATCATCAAACCTGGTTCATATCGGTCACTGCAGAGAACAATAAGGTGAAGCAGGACAATGCAAGACTTGATTTTAGGGAGACTGGCTTTTACATGAGGAGACAGCTTTCTTTTGCAAGCTGAACTCCTAAACTAGATGTCTGGCACAGTCTGGAGTTCAGAAGTGCGTCACATTGAACACGTGTGGCATGACAATGTTAATCTACTAAGACAGGTAGCTAGGTGTTCATGTACACACTGCAACAGTTCATTTAAACTGCCACACGGTCACACAAAAGATACCGTACTTGGAAAAGGAATTTCTTTTTTAATGCAATATTAACTGATACCAAGATCAGGCGTGCGATAGGTTGGGGTGGCTTTATTATCAAATCTGTTGAATGTAAACTACAACTTGATATATTTAGAGCATCAGCAATGCGAGTAAAGTCATATAATAAATGGAGTGTATTATGTCTACAATACTTTTACCAGTCTACAATACCAGTCTCCACAATCGTGAATCATCAGGCTGCCTTACTGTCATAATTTCAGCAGTGCAACTTTATAACTTGGATATTGCTTTAAGAATCCACCAGCCTGTCGAGCTCAAAATAGCTGCAGACCAACATCCAAAAAAAGTGATTGTTCAACCTTGATTCCAAGTTATTTCACAGTTATTGACTGGCTTGGGACCTCCCCTCACAGCTCTGCAAGAGCACTGTAATTCTGACCTTTGGGAACCTTTTAAAAGTTTACCGTAATAAAAGCATAGCAAAGTGTAATAAAGCATATGGACATATGGAAGTATTGGTACCATAAGCATTGTAAAGCACATAAAAAAAAAAACATGGCAAACCATGGTAAATTATGGTAAATGCATAGTATAGGCATAGGAAAACCATGAGAAAATTACTGAGGGGGGTCCCAAGTGGCACACACAATCTCTATAGAACAAAAAAGTTTATATTTTGTCATCTGAATTTCAGAACATAAGGGGCTGAGGTCACCCACAAACAGAACCCTAGTACTTCTTTCACATTTTTCAGAGCTGACATTTTGAGGCTAGCTTCCAGAAACCTCCTATTAAAATCATATGCCTTTGGAGAAAACGGATGTTTCATTTCATGCCATTTACGTAATGTTACCTCCTGACACTGTGCACAAGGTTAGAATAAAATTAACCTGATAACACAGTAGTTAAAAAGAATGGATTTTTTCTTGGTTATATATAAATAAATTGGGATACGTGTTCACTTAAAAACCAGTGTTCTGATTGCTGCTAACCAATTTGGCAAGAGAGAAATAAAAGAGAGAAATAAAACACCAAGATAGTAACTTGAATATTTTAACCAACTATATATAAAAAAAAAACAGAATGTAAATTGTATAAAATTACATTAGGCCTGTTTGTCAAAACATATGCATTTGAACTGATGTTAACTGTGTTTAGTTGTTGTTTTACCAAACAAACAATGAAAGACAATTTTAAAAACCCTTTTCACATTCCTCCAACATTTTGGCAAATCACGTCATGACTAGCATGATGTTGCCAGCAGGTGAAACAAACCTATGCTGGGTAAAAAGCTTGTATAAATGTACAAAATATGCCCAGATTATAATATTAAGAGAAATCTATCATTTTACCTAACTTTGTCATTTACCTAGAAAGAAAAAAAAGAAAGAAAATTATACATTAGATGTGTTACTAGTTTAGTTTACAAATTTAAACACTACCCAAATGTTGTAGGATTTTGTCTAAATGTTTAAAATTTATCAGAAATATGTATGTGCAATATGTTGGCCCGAGTGTTCATATGGTACTAACTATACAATTTCAAGTCATTTTAAATGTAATATTCACAATTGTTTTTAGTCTGCCTATTCTATATGCAGTACACACGAGTGTTGTACACATATAGTCTTATACAAATTAATATAGTAATCATTTGTTTTAAAATCTAATGCAGTGCTTATGAGTGGTTACCGACATTTCAACTAGGTCGTAACAAAAACATCATTTGGTAACAAGTCATCAAGCCCCTTTTTTAGCTTCTGTTTTGCTGCTCCCTGGTACAGGTATAGAAGGAGAATACACCAAGGAGATATGCAGTATTTTGCTGTAAAACTGTGCATGCTTGTGAGGCACAGCAGCTTTAAAAGATAGTTACTTTAAAGAGTAAATCACAGTAATTGCAAGATTACAAACAGTAAATGTTTTCTGATTAAAATGCACCTAGGAACGAAACCCTGAATTTAAAAAAAATGTACTTTTTAAAATGAGCTTTTCTTTATTTGAAAAACAAAACATTACAAAATCACCACAGCTGTACAGTTTTAACTAAATGTCTCAGTTTAGGAGCAAAACAATTACAAAAAAGATTATATATAAGAGAGAAATCCCTTTGATGAATGTAGGTGCCTGCTGTAACACTCATTACCCCAATGAAAGGTTAGAACCCATTAGAACACAACTGTTTGCAGTAATCAGATCTGGCAAGGGGAGGCGAGTGTTTGGGGCTGAGGTAAGCGCTCTGCAGCAACAGCAAATGAAAGGATGGCACCGTTTCACTGCATGACTCACACAGACATGAAACACACAGCAGCTTTCACAGTTTTTAGATAATTCTCAGGTATAGTTTGCGTGCTGTGCCGCTACATCAGCCCCTCTCCAGCTTGGCAGCATCAATCATGTCACCGGGAACCTGAGGTAAGCCTGCAGGAATGTTCGATTCTCCTCCCTGGTAATGCGTTTTCACACACAGTAAAGCCTGAAGACAGACAGGCAGGAATGGAGACACCCGCATTCCTCGCCTTATCTCACCTTTCCACCACGGACACACTTCGGCTGGAGTGCAGACAGGGTAGAGTGAGCTCTGAGAGGAAACGAGGTGTTTAGCTGACGCCTGTACTGCACTTACACATTTTTGGGTTCCTTGATGAGTGCAAAGTGATTTATTTTGATAGGGTTGACTTTGCTTTATTGGATCTTGAATTGAGATAAAACTAGCATAACAGTTTGTTTACCACAGGCTTCAACCAGTTATTTATCCACATTGCAAAATGTCGATGATATGTGGAATGATAAGAACAGCTTGCTAGGAGTATAAAATATCAGTTATCTTAACTAATGTTCTTGTTTAAATTCACTTTGTAGAGTCCATCATTTTCTCTTCCAGTCATAACATCCTTGTAACTCAGTGTAACCATTAACTTGTGCCCCGCAACACACTGGCCCCAATGGATGTTAGAAATATCACATTTGTTCTATGTGGTATTTTTTACTGATGTATTTCTTAGGAATAGAGTGCTGCAAGGGGACCGGTTAATGGTTAAATTCTGGTGTACCATCTGCACTTGTTCGAGAGCCCTTTTGAGGCCACCGGGGTGCATTAAAACAAGAACATGAAATACAAAAACATTATTTTAAACATCAGCTAAGACAACTTCAGACCTGTAACAAGTTGCTATTTACCAATTAAACATAATAACAAAACACATTAGTCAAATGTTACACAATAATATTTAATAGAATGCTAAACTATTTGCTTCACTCCCCTTATTCAGTCATGAACTTAACTAACTTTGAAATGCATTACTGTGCTGTGAAAGTTAATAAACAGTATACTACCTACGACAAAAACTAAATTAACCCAAATCATCCATATCTTGACAATGCCCATTCAGGTTTTGTATTACTCTAGTCCTGCCCCTACTGTAGAGTGCAGAAGCCTATTTTAATGATAAACAGACAGTACTGTAGCTCTACTGCATGAAAACTTGCTGAAGACCTTCAGCCAGAGCTCAGTCTTCAGTTGGGACTCGCCATTATCAGCTTTAGCACTCAACAACTTACAAACCCAGAACCAAGACTTAGGAGAAGCAAACTACTGATACTTTCCAACAGCTGTAGCCCTGAGTAGTTTGAACTCTGTGATGCCGTATGAGAAGTCATAAGCCAGTTTTCTAAAATGCAGGTGTCCAAACCACAAGTTACTGTCACACAACTTGTCCCAACAGGAAAGAGTTGAATTGACAGGGTGGTTAAAACTACACTTTCACTGGACTAGAGGGCAGTCCTTACTACACTGGGTTGAGGAAAGCATACAAGGCAAATGTTCATGAAGCAGCTTGTGGTCCACTGAATATAACCGGTGGCTGAAAAATTATTTGTTGAGGTTTAGGCGGTATGTCAGGGTGGAAGCCTTGCCTGTAAATAGTGTTTTGTTTAGCTATGGGTGTTTTCAATAAAGACTTATGTTGAATTTATTTCGCAGGGATGGAGTTAATTCTATCTCTGCCAAACCCGTGTGGAATGTGGCTGGATCTTGACTGAATAATCGTCAATCAAGTCCCAGCCACATGGCATAAAAGGGAAGAAAAATCCTTCATTTAGAAGAGGTAGTTAGGAAAAGTTTGTTTACATTTTTGATATGTATATTTAAACAAACCCGTTTGTGGAATGTGGCTGGATCTTGACTGAATAATCGTCAATCAAGTCCCAGCCACATGGCATAAAAGGGAAGAAAAATCCTTTGTTTAGCTATGGGTGTTTTCAATAAAGTACTTAGGAAAAGTTTGTTTCGCATTTTTGAATTGTATATCTAGAATGTGGCTGGATCTTGACTGAATAATCGTCAATCAAGTCCCAGCCACATGGCATAAAAGGGAAGAAAAATCCTTCATTTAGAAGAGGTAGTTAGGAAAAGTTTGTTTACATTTTTGATATGTATATTTAAACCTTTTTATTTTGCTTTAATAAAAAAAAAAAAAAAAAAAAATAATAAAAAGCACTTAAACCACAAATCTCCCACCTGAGTCTTCCTCCTGGTGGCAACCAGCCTTGCTGCGATGCTATCCTTTCACAAGCGGCCTCTGCTTTCTAGGCCTATACAGGGATCCAGATTAATAGTGATGGTACTGTTTATGTAGGCCCCAAATGCGGGGGATTGCTGACATATCAACAAGAATCAGGGACACCCGCTGGAGCCTGGAACTGCTAGACAAGACTCTCAGATTGGGATTAGGGGGATTCTTCTTGTTAATACTGCATGTATGGTAGTGAGAAGTTAGAGAGTCACGGTAGAATTTCACAAGTTTCCAGAGTTCACAGCAGAGTTATCCAGAATACATGAGCTAATGCAGACAAACTGGTGCCTGTTTGTGCTGTTCTGTTATTATCTATCAGAAAATGAGGGTTCCGTTCTATAAATAAACCTGAGTGGGTTATTTTATTTATTATTTTTTTTAAACTTGGCTACAGCATATGGTGGGTGCTCAAGAAGGAAATGTTAGTTTAGTTTGATTAAATATTTTGCATACCAGAGAAGACTATAATGTAACAGTACTGTATATAATGTAAATTAAAGTAGTAATCGTTGAGCCTTGTGGTACATTTCTCATGGGTTGAATTTGACAAGGACAAAGACCACACTTTTCAATGATTTCTAAAGCTGTAGTTTTTTCAAAACTTATTGTTTAAAGAACTAGTGACCTGAAAAAGGGTGCTAGCCCCATTTTTTTGAACTGGGCTCATTCCAGGTTTGTTGATTAGCCAGTGTTCAGGTAACAAGCTCAGGTGTGTCTTATTAAACTTGTAGTAAAATCAGGAATGGATCAAACTGCTATGAAATTGGAGTCTTAGTTCCATCCCTGTTGATCCCTTTAGTGTAATATGACTGTTTTTGCAGTTTTAATTAATTAATTAATTAATTAATTAATTAATTTTTTTAAGTAATATTTCCCATCAATTTTCAATATCTTTGAAAATCAAACGACTTGAACCCATGTCTCCAGGAGAGACTAATACATGACTAAAGGAATTTATATTGTAGACAATCTAAACAACTTGGATTTAACTTTGTGATCCATATTTTTTGCAGAATAAAACCTGATGGCATTTGATGCAGCTGAAATTAAACAAAACAAAAAGCACTGACACTGTATTTCTAATCTATCAATATACATTTTTGTTTTTTATTGCCGTTAAGAGTGAGTGAAGAGATTTTTACAACAACATCAGTAGAATGGCATTCAAACAATCGGGATAGTTTTGGAGATACCACAGTTATAAAGCTGGGTCCTGTAGGGAGCTGTGGTAGTTACTGCTTTCTTTTCCAACTTGGCAGGAGCAACTACTGCACCGTGACACTCGGTACTTAAAACTACTCTGTTCTGTTTCATGCTACTTTTTCTCAGCAAATTTGCCTTTGTCCTTCCATCAAAACAGAACAGACCATGAATACTGTATACCATGTTCCTCCTGTTTCCAAAAACTTTTTTCAGATGGTCCCTTTCTAAGAAGATTTGCATAGTAATTGCTTGAGAAATCGCAGCTACCGTAAGGAAATAGAAAGAAAACAAATGTAAAACTCATGTCAGATTAAAAACATGAAAAGTAAAAGTCATGGGACTGCTTTTGACAAGAAAGCACAACATCTGCCTAAAGAGCCTTGACTGAGCTGCATACATGTATTTTTGGATTGCTTCCCTGAGCTTCATACATGTATTTTTGGATTGCTTCCCTGAGCTGCATACATGTATTTTAGGATTGCTTCCCTGAGCTGCATACATGTATTTTTAGATTGCTTCCCTGAGCTGCATACATGTATTTTTGGATTGCTTCCCTGAGCTGCATACATGTATTTTTGGATTGCTTCCCTGAGCTGCATACATGTATTTTAAGATTGCTTCCATGAGCTGCAGTGCCATGCACTGAACATTAAGATACAGTGCAGCAATAAACAGGCAGGTCTGATTGCTACCACATTCCTCCTAGCCTCTCTCATTGGAATGCATATCGGGTGGTTGCTTGGTAACATCAACACTGGGTATTGGCTCATACTGTGGGTGAACCATTATATTTACTGCATACTGCGGGGGGGGGGGTATTGTACAGCATCATGATAACTAAAACAAAATAAATAAAGTAAAAGAACATTTTTGTAGAAGATTAACTTTCCTGCCTAAATAGAATGACCATATACAGGCTTTATTATGACCACTTTGGTTTGGCACTTGTAGTTTGGCAACCTTAAAATCAGACATTAAAACCCAATATACGCACAAAAAGGCCTTACATAGCGGTTTCCAATAATGTCATGTGTTGTGAAATTATATTATATATATATATATATATATATATATATATATATATATATATATATATATATATATATATATATATATATATATATATATAAGCTGCGCCCCCCCCCCCCCCAAAAAAAAAAAAATCATAACCATAAATCTTATTACTTATCAATCAGATCGCCTAGCCTTAATCTCATGACTTCCAAAAAGAGAGATTTGATTGTCCCACGACTTATTATTGCCGTGAGGCATCACAGAAGAGATTGTGTCATTGGTGCTTAAGCTCTGAAAGTAGAGCTTCAGGATTTGCAGAGAATCACAAGTGAGATTGTGCTGTATCCTGTATCCTGAAACTACAGCACTTCTTAACCAATAAATAAATAAATAAATAAATAAATAAAGAGAGATTATCAGTAGATTTGTGGAGCATTATTTTGGCACCATTCTTCAGCCATTACTCACTGGAACAAAAACATCAACCCAACCTGACCTTTGGAATGATTTGCCATAATGTGGCTTCATTAATCTTTCAGCAGGAAAACATTAGTGTTTCACTTTTTTAGTTCTTGAAGTCCTTGCTGAATACGCCATGCACATGTGAACCTATTTGAAATAATAGCACCGAATGACTTGGTGCGGTGGAGACATTACTACAACAAGCAGATAATGCCACTATTAGTGGATTTCTTAGGCTCCAGGGGGTCTCCCTAAAACACAGGACTACATGGCTATAAAAACAGTCAATGGCGATTTTCTTTTATGTTTCTGGGAGTCTGCACAAATGTCTGGCTAAGTCACCCACAGCATTGTGTGCCAGCCCTCTCTGTGTAGTTTTCCAGCCACTTGTGCCCACAGATCTCCATTTACTTTTCAATCAAACCAACTGAATTTACATGTTTATTTTACACACAATACTCACTCATAAAAAGCTTGTAATAGAGTTATTGAACAAAAAGGTCATACAAAACCAACATCAAATTTTATGTTTTACAGACTAGGCTACTTACTGTACCTGGTGCAAGTAAATTAAAATGTCTAAAATCACTAGAGACTGCATCATGACTTCTTTTTTGTGCAGTGGACCTCAATCAGAGAACACACTAACATGTACACTTAAGTTTTTGACAGTACGTACTCTTCAATGTTATTGAAAAACTACAGTACAAGTTAGCAGAATGTCCATCAATCAGCTCCCGTCCTTCCTAGCAAGCAATCATTTACTGCTCGCTTTAAGCCAATTATAAGTGATGGAGACACTAAACACAGCCACTAGACTGAAATGACTTTTAATAGAAGCCAACTTGGCTTGGAATCTAACTGGAAACTTTGTAGTAGAGCAAAACATTTAATTATATATCACATTCCACTTTTTCAACAGGAAAAGTCCAAGCTAGAATAAGCCTGTCTGTGATTTTGACAAGTCGCAGTGTCTGATCACTGGGTGCTCCTGTTACTACCCTGCAGTGTCTGATGCAGCTGTCAACAGCTGTTGTTTCTGATGGAAGGGGGGCTCTTTTTGTGCAAGAGGAATAATTCCACTTAATCATGAAATCCAAAGTCAACAAAAACTCTGTATACAACTGCAAACACTCAAAAAGCTTGAGGTAGAATGAAAGCCAGAAGACACTGTGGCCCTCCACTGTTTGACACCCTAATCTAGGATAATTGTTCATTAGTTTCCCAGTCTAAATATTTTCACAAAAGCACATACATTGTTACTCAATTCCAGATTCTCCTCTTTGATCTGGGGCCTAGAGAGAATGACATGCACCTGTACTAGAATAAATTGGAAACATTGTCCCCTTGGCTCTACTTTTCAAAAGAAAATCTAAACCCACCTGGCTCCCACTTGTAAGGATCCAGCTCATTATTTATATTAATCATTTCTTTGTGTAGATTTATTACCAGAAGAAATGTAAATTGCAATATATATATATATAGCCTTTGTTTCACCATGGCATGACTAATACACGTGATGTAATCAAATGATCATGATTTGTTGTACCTTGTTTGCTGTATGGTGCCTTGGAGGGCTGTGTGTTAAACACACTATACACTTTATTATTAGAAATAGAAAACAAGAAATAGAAAACATTCAAAGCACTGAAATGCCTAACCCTATTTCTTGAAAGGAAAATTCTAGATAAGTCTGAGGCAAAGCACACTTTTCCTTTCAAAACACAGAATACAACAAAATGTCATTAAAGCTGATGGTGCAATGAGGGTGAACAATATATACTTGCAGGGATGGAAATAAGACTCCCATTGCATAGCGGTTTGATCTATTCCTGGTTTAATAAGACACACCTGAAGTTGTTGCCTATTCAAGCTTGTACTGTATTAAAAACCTTGAATGGGTGAAACTGCTATGCAATAGAAGTCTTATTTCTATCTTTGAGTTGGTACAATAACAATTTCTTGCATAAGCTAATGGTAAAGTATGGCTCCTTTTACCAAAGAAACTTAGTTTTTAGCATTCCTACTGTATGTGGTTTTTCCTAATGAGGTACCCATAGTGCAAGTCTATGAGTTTTATAACATGGAAAGAATTGTATTATTTATTAACCAATACTGACAAAAATGCTTTTTAAAAATCAAAAATTAAGAACAGAAAATGAAATATGACTGTTCTGTAATGCAGACAGTAACACTGTTCTAAACGTGTGTTTATCTTTAACATTCCACATTTGTCAGTTATCTGATTAATTAATTTCCTCTTGTTGCAAATTTGATTGCTTTGTATCTAGAAGAAATATAGGGTCTCCAGAGTCAAAGTTAGAATAAAATGTGTAGCACCCAACAGCACAGTGGAGAGAAAAGAAAACTGTGCATACATACTGTATACAGAGCCATCATGTAATTGAAAGAATCCACATACTTTTTAATGGAGTACAGATGACACCAATAAGTGGTCTGCAATGTACTATAAATCCACATTGATTTGTGCTGTTATGGAGCAGGATTACAGAAAAGGATGCGTTTGACCTGCCTATGCCGATTACTACTAATACAGGATCACAAAATAATGACAATGCAAAAGGAAATCACAAGAAACAAGAAACTGCATTTTCAAAAGCAAAACAGCAAACCTGATCAAAAAGGTCAAACCCCAAACACATCCTTTCCACATCATAGTTTTTTTGTTAAAAAATAATACTGTTTTGAAAATAAAGAAACACAAAATAAGACGATTACATGAAAAGTAAATCAAGCACATTTTACTATGAAAAAAAAAAACAAACAACAAATGCCCAATATACAGCACCAAATGCAACAAAGAGTTAAAACACTCCCATTTAGCAAAATATCGTTGGTTTAGAATATGCTAAATCAGGTTCCTGGCTCCTTTTTGCATTTGATTTAAAATGCTGTCAGGTCAGGTCAATAGTCTTAGCAATGTTTACTTTTATTACACAAAGTCTTTCTGGGCCCACTTGTTACCCAAGGGAGGTCTCTGTGCTAAAAACAGGGAATGGAGAAAAGGATGAAACACTTCCAGGTGTGCTATCGCTTTCTGTTCAAACACATAGGCATGCCTCCTCATGACTTTTCATTCTCACAAGCATAGCAGTGTTTCCCTTACAGACGTCCCAATGCCTCGGCCCACTCAGTGGTGAAGGCCTGTCACCAGTTTTGCAATTAGGGAAATCAGGAATCGCAGTGATGCTGACAACTGGAGGACTAGAGGAAGTGATATTTCCTTTATGCAGAGATCAAAGAGACTGGACACTAGGGAAATCGATGCCAACAAATACAATACAATACAGTCTACTAAATTTTGCAACCTGGTTAGAATTTAAATTAAATATTCGCTAAAAACATTAAAGAATATGTTTGTTAAAGTTAAGGGCACTGTATATTTTTTATTTATAAAAATGTACAAAACATAATGTGCAAACGCAGCTCTGATTGATTGTTAGTGATCACAGGACAGGGAATTTTTAGATCACAGGACAGTGTAGGAATTTTTGCACTTCCGGTTAGAACTGTGTTTGCCTCATCACATTCTTAAAACTTAAATTGAATGCACAAAGATCAAAGCATTTACGGAATTCCGGACACCATTGGCGTCCTTTCTGAAAAACGTGTTATACAAGGGAGTAAATTACATTCTCAAAACGGGAAGGTTGAATCCTTATTCTGAAACAATGAAGGAAGCTATTCTTCCTTCTGTTTGAAACATGCCTCTGACCTGGACCGGTCATTTTCACAAGTCTTGCTTAGTAATGTGTTTACTTGACAGACGTTAACTGCCAATGCAAGTGCACACTCAAATGGCTGAAGGATTTAATTTGGCCCAATGCAAATTTTGGGAATTCGAGGAGACTCTGCAGTAATAGACAAGCCTCGTCGTCCGATGTATAAGAAAAAGACTATGTTCAGCAACGTAGTGACCATTAAGTTCAGTACGACGACCATGGCATTAGGACAATCGACCTTCCTCAAACAATCAAATAGTGTACTGCTTACCTTAAATAATGGCTAGTTACACTGGTTCGGATTCAAATAAATATTCGCTGAAGGCACTTAAAGACCCACATGCGGAGTAATGGGCAATGTCTATTTGTATTTACTACCAAAGCTTCTTGAAACAGTGGTAGACAAACCAGTTGATTGAAAAATTTTTCTAGATAATGTAATCACCGGCAGAAATGAATCTTTAGAGTTGCAATGAGGACAGAGCCACACCATATTTTTGACGACCACTGGTTACCAGACAACTGCTGGTGCTTAGCTAATTTAGAGCATAGCTATTGATTAAGACAATACAGCGAATCACCTTTAATGACTAATGACGGATCAGCAGCGAGGATGCAGTACCTTGATGTCAAGTACTGTTGAAGTCAACTTCTGCCACGTGCCCCTTGGACCCCTGGCTAACAAATCTCGTCCATCTCTGTGCTTCTGACCTTGCTCCTTCCAATATGCACACTCTCAACCTGTCCCTGGACTCAGGCTTGGTTCCTAGCTGCCCTCAAGACTGCCTGGGCCTAGTACGACACACGAAGCAGTCAAGCACATGCTGATACACAGACGAGACCCGGCGGTCACTTGAGAGGGTTCCCCTGACATCGGGGTCTGAAGGCTGACTTCGTCAGCGTCTTGGTCACTTCTATTATGCGAACAGGGTTTAAGAAATGGTCAGACCCAGCTTGTAGACTGACCACCGTGCCTATGCCCCTGAATTGGCTACGTTCACGGTGTAGCACATTCGAGACTGCTCTGGATTGTAAATGATCTTCTGCTTAATGCTGATGCTGTTTCTCCCTCTGTCTCTTCCTCTGTCCTCCTTGACCTAACTGCTGCTTTTGACACCATAGATCATACCATTCTTCTTGACCACCTTTAGAAGTATGTTGGGATCTCTGGAACCTGTCTCTCCTGGCTGTCCTCTTGAAGCAGTGCAAGACACAAACCCGGTCACATGCGGTGTCCTTCAAGGGTCTGTTCTTGGGCCTCTTCTCTTTAACATCTACACTGTTTCCCTTGGGATCACTTTATCTGCTCAACAATCTCTATGCTGATGACACCCAGCTCTACATAAAACTAGACCCTGGATGTCCCTCTGGGAAGGCGTCTGGGGCCAGGGACGAAGGGTAGGGACGTATGCCTTCCGGTACCCGGGATCGCTTAAGGACCTAAAACGGAAAACGACTTTTCTTCAGCTCAACAAACAAATCTCAACTCTAGTATGATCTCAATCACCTCCGGAGCTGAAAGCATGGAAATGGTCTGTCTATACCTTTCGCACCAGACAGAATATGTGACATACTCTGGTCTATATCTGTTTTGAAAGCCAAATCTCTCGATTAGTAGGATACCTACTGACCACCCCTCTGAACTCTCATATATTATGGTGAGAACCTACCTTCCTCATATAGCGCATATCTGTAATGCGATTTTAGCTAACATTCGACTTCTATAGACATACTCTGTCATGCATACGATCCTTACCAGATGTAAAAAACATGATCACATTACCCCCAGCACGAATGGAACTTCAAGTTCCTTATCAATGTAAAGTTTTAAGGTTGCCTAGGGTACGGGTCTAAATTTTCAAAACGTGTATTGTCGGGATGTCATACACGGGCATGTTCATAATGAAAGGTAGTTTTAAAAGAGTGACGACGTGCCGGAAGGCATCACACAGGTCCAGAGTATCTCTCCAACCTGCTGTCCCGCTATGTCCCTGCACGCAAGCTGAGGTCCTCTGACTCTGGCTTGCTTGTTACACCCAAGCAATAGTGCACCACACTCGGGGAGCGCTCTTTTAGCTTCACGGCCCCCGACTCTCTGGAACTCTCTCCCAGCTTTAGTGCATGCAGCTCCCAGTCGCTCTCTTCAAATCAACTCTCAAGACCCACTTGTTTTCTTTTGCTTTCAATGTTCTTCAAACCTGATATCTGTTATTAGCTGTTGTCAAATTGCCTTTTCAGGTTTTTCACTCCATCTTATTCATATGATTCTGTATGACACACACATCCACAATGTTTAGAATTCACATCCTAGCCTTGTATTTAATGTATTTATATTGTTTTTGTACTGTTTGTATTCAATGTACTATGCCCTGTATTTCCCTGTATTTAATGTATTATGCACTGTTCCTCACTATCTTGTAAAGCGGGGGTAGGGGAGAGGGGCGGGTGGGTGCACCTGCTGGACATGCTAGGACAGCACCCCCTGTAAGGTAAGGTGCCAATAATGCCATTTTCTTCTCCATGGTTATATATCTGAACTGGTAAAATCAAAATGCCAGAACCAGGTGCTTTGGAGAGGAAAATGAACTGTGGATGGTTTTGTCTATTCTCAGGGCACAAGAGTTCACAGACAGAACTAAATGCCGTACATTCCCCCTTGAATGTGCTACTTTTTATCAGCATGTGATGTTTCTGGTCGAGGGTTGGGTTTCCACTGGGGGTTACATACAGTAGTGCTGTGGTTACTATATAGCCTACTGTATCTATCTTTGAAAAGTCTATGTACAGAAGATGACTGCCTTGTCTTATAAGCCTACAGGGAACTATTCCGTTTAAGTATTCTCATGGACAGACACTGGCAATATTAGCTAATTTCCTCATATTAAGTTACGCATCCAATGTAAGCTCAGGAGTGAGTAATACATTTAGGAAAGTCACAATCTAAATTATAACAACATGTTTGTCTAGTTATGTTATTCCAGTAGTAGACTGTATAAATAAAGCTTTAGGGCGCTTTAAATTCTGTATTATAATACAGGTTTCCTATGATACCACACCATCGGTTGATGTGAAAAAACAGCAGTATATTTAGAGTAAGTAATTAGACTCTCCATTAACAGTAAGATAAGTCTTACTGAACTTTTGCATTCAACTTATGATGCCAAAATCTAAAAGCAAGAACAGCCTGTATGTGACATTATTATTATTATTATTATTATTATTATTATTTTATTATTATTATTATTATTATTATCTCAGCAATCACTGAAAATGCCTTTTGTCTATTAGGTTAATCATGAAAACCATAGTGTTTTACATTACATAGGCAGAGTCTGGGCTTGAACATGTACACCAATTATTTAATTTGTTTTATTCATTTGAAAGAAATAGAATGAGATTTACTTAATGAAAAGAATACTGCAAAAAAAAAAAAAAAAAGAGCAGCCACTCTCCAGTTACATGCAACAGCTTATGCACTGTAGAACTGCACTGATTTTCTAAGTGAAGTCACATACTGTAAAGCAAAGTGGGCTTCACTCAGAGTTAGACCATTCAACTTCCATCGTTTTGTCTCTGGTAGGTAACCATGCGCTCTCGTATTAACAGCATGGAGAATCCTGTGAAGATGAAGCGTACCCAGCATCGCGCTTGCTCCAGACGCAGGAACTCTGACTGCGAGGACACTGCCAGCAGTGAGACAGGGAGAGCCAAACGGACAGTCAGGGAGAAGGACTCCTCAGAGGACACCGGGACTGTCCTGAGGAACCACAAGAGAGGAGCTGGGCGGAGCCACAAGGCAGGGGGTGTGGCTACAGGGAAGGGCAGGGATCTCCCCCGGGATGACCTGCTCTTTCTGCTCAGCATGCAGGAGGGGGAGCTCCAGGTCAGAATTACAAGTTTCTGTACAAGATTCACATGATATTCTTATTCTGGCTGTTCAGCATATAGCGGCAGGAACCAGTCCTGGCAAGACTACAGATTATATGGTACTTATTTAGTATTATTTATTTAGTACACAAGAGCATATGAAGTGTACTATAGATTATTTTTAACTTGTCAATATTGAATTATGACACAATGTAATACTGTTGGAAATCTGCATTGATTAGTTAACATACGCATGTTATTTTGCCACTGGCTGCACTTGAGGATAATGTGTAAAATGATTTACATGCATTCATTTTTTTCTTTATGACAAAATATGCGGTTAGTTCATGGTTATTCAAAACTTTACTTGTACTCCAGGTCCCCTTGCTAATTCACTACCCTCAATAGAGAAGCAATATATCAATACAATCAGCATTATCTGCTTTAAAGCTTGTGCTATCTTTTAGGCTCGCGATGAGGTCATCACTGTCCTCAAAGCGCAGAAGATCGACTTGGCTCTGCTAGAAGCCCAGTACGGCTTTGTGACCCCACAGAATGTCTTGCAGGCCCTCCAGAGAGATGCCATCCAGGGGAGGGCCACACAGTGGCAGGAAGACATTTACGAGAAGCCTGTGGCTGAGGTGGGTATAGTAAATGGCATGTGCTCTTTTCCCCCAAAAATGTGATCATAATTATTATTTTTTAAATAATGTTTGCTCATTTTTTAAATTTTTTTTTAAATTTACAGAATGAGCGTTCAGTAAGGGATAGCCAATACTAAGTGTTGGATCAGTAAAAATAATTCACTGTTTTGAGAGTCGTTATGCACCGATTCTACACTTACAAGATTTGTTTGTCGCTCAAAACATTTCTTCCTAAGTGATACTTGTTCGGTAATGAGATTCAATTGATTATTAATTAGGTAATTGGATTTGGTTTTTGCTCTTTTGTTATGCTTAACAGTTAAAATGTTTGAAATCCCACTTACATAGTCAAAAGTGTCTGTTGTAAGTGAAAATAGTAGCGAGGACTATGTTTTAGATGTAGAACATGACAGTGGCATTAGAAAAATAAAAAATGAAAAACAAAGGTATGTGAACCGGGAACGGAGAGTAAAGTTATTGATCATTTTGCCAAACCTAAAATAGATGAAGACCTAAATATCATTGCAAGCAATCGGTTTCCGAGAAGCACAAAATGGAAGTGCTTATAGTCAGGAAAGTTTAAATCTAACATCCATGTAATTGATAGAGATTTACTAAGCGATGATGAAATTGCTGTTGCTGAACCTGTCCGAAATAAAAAAAAAATTAGAAAGGGGGTGTGTTTCTGTGGAAATTAATTTGTAATTATGAAAACTATTTTTAACATTGTTAATATATAATTGTATTACTTTTAGCAAACCATATGAAATGCTAAACTGAAATTGCAAGCCCTTATTCTAAGTGTTATGTTTGAAATGTGTAATACTATAATTAAACTCACTGTTGAAATGATTCAAACGCTATTCACTTTTCTGTTGAGTTGTTCTGACTGTGGTTTCGTTGACGAATCAACAGTTTTCTGTGGATTCGTAAATCAAAAATGAATCTGCCCCAAACTCCCCTTCTCTTCAAAGGCACACAGATACTTTCAATTAAAAGATTTGTAGAATTAAATCAATCAAATGATCAAGGCGACGTCACAGACATGTTTTAAAGTAAGTTAAGGCCAGAAATTAACGTCTTTCTAAAATATAAAATTGTGTCGTCAAATTAAATGTCACACAGGATGCAGAATTCTACTTAATTACAAATGATATCAATGTAGCCCTAGTGACTCCACAGCAGAGGAAGATGTCAAATACCTACAGTATCTTCATCTAAACTCAAATAAAAGGTTTTGGGAGTACCAGTCATGAAATACAGTACATTACAGTTTTAAAAGCTTTTTGTTCCCCACAGGCATAACTCCATGTATCACTTCACACTGAAGCCTTGCTTATCAGGGAGAAATGGGTCAACTTGAGAGCGTGGAAAACAAACAAGTTTCCTTACTTTTTTAAATGCATGGGTGGAGCAGTTTTCAGAAGGATTAGGCTCATGTCTGTTTCCGAAAAGCAAAATCCATTTATACAGAACTTGATTGAAGTATTACGCTGTATACAGACTAGGCTGAAAAAAACAAACAGACATATTTCAGATCTGACTATTCAGAGTACAGTCTGAGACCAGTTCAACTCAGACCTGCTGGGAATAGGTCCCAGATCAGTTTTAGATAGAACTTTGTTTTCAAGATCGGTTCAAGTAAAGTCTAAACAGACAAACCAGTTCTATAATGGTTTCCCCTATTCCAAAAACACTGTCCATGAGGAAGAATTTGTTTATTTTTGGATTTCACTGGAGTAATGCCCAATTTACATACACATTTCTATATTTCTGCATATTAGAAATACAGGACTATTAGATCAGACTATATTGTAACATTTGTGTTGAAGGTAGCAGTTTGTGTGCACATTTTTATGGAGGTGCATTTAAAAAAAAAAAAAAATCAAATTTCATAATTGTTTTGATTTATTTATTTAAATTCATTTCATATCCTTTTCAGTTCTTACATGTTGTTGTGATTCCCTAAACCAAAATATAAACAGCAAGCTGAGGTGCCCCTAGAGTGCTTTGTACATACTTATTTTACTTATCAGTCACTACCTCCATAGCTTCTGATTTCTCTGCTCACAGTTAGACAAGGTGGTGGAGAAGCAGAAGGAGACATACCGACGCATGTTAGAGCAGCTGCTCCTTGTTGAGAAGTCCCACAAGAAAACCATCTATGAGCTGGAGGACGAGAAGAGGAAGCACACAGAGTACATGCAGAAGAGCGACGAATTCACCACCCTGCTGGAACAGGAGTGCGAGAGGTAAGAGCACAGGCAGAACTGCGAGCTCACCACCCTGCTGGAACTGGAGCACCAGAGGTAAGAGCACAGGCAGAACTGCGAGCTCACCACCCTGCTGGAACTGGAGCACCAGAGGTAAGAGCTCAGGCAGAACTGCGAACTCACCACCCTGCTGGAACAGGAGCGCTAGAGGTAAAAGCACAGGCAGAACTGCGAGCTCAACACCCTGCTGGAACAGGAGTGCAAGAGGTAAGAGGACAAGTGTTGGGTTTTGGATTGAAAGCCTTTTTTGATAACATGCAAGTATGTTGATAAAGAAAGTTTAAACAGACACAGTTTTTCTTATAGGGAGGAATCAAAATGTCACTTTAACGGTACATCCACAGATGGTAGGAAAACTTTCAATCTGCACACAAAATGTAATGAAAGAATAGTTTGTTTATCGCATTTATGGACATGTTGCACATTGTAAATAACGGAAGGAATATATAAAAAAAAAATGAATCTGAAAATGCAATCCCTGCTGTACATAGTGCTGTAAAGGACCTGTTAATTTCTGCATGCATATGCAATATATATATATATATATATTATATATATATATATATATATATATATATATATATATATATATATATATATATATACACACACACACACACACACAGTACTGTGCAAAAGTTTTAGGCAGGTGTGAAAAAATGCTGTAAAGTAAGAATGCTTTCAAAAATAGACATGTTAATAGATTATATTTATCAATTAACAAAATGCAAAGTGATTGAACAGAAGAAAAATCTACATCAAATCCATATTTGGTGTGACCACCCTTTGCCTTCAAAGCAGCATCAATTCTTCTAGGTACACTTGCACAAAGTCAGGGATTTTGTAGACATATAGTCAGGTGTATGATTAAACAATTATACCAAACAGGTGTTAAGGATCATCAATTCAATACGTAGGTTGAAACACAATCATTAATTGAAACAGAAACAGCTGTGTAGGAGGAATAAAACTGGGTGAGGAACAGCCAATCTCAGCTAACAAGGTGAGGTTGCTGTAGACAGTTTACTGTCAAAAGTCATACACCAAGGCATGACTGAGCACAGCAACAAGACACAAGGTAGTTATACTGCAACAGCAAGGTCTCTCCCAGGCAGAAATTTCAAGGCAGACAGGGGTTTCCAGATGTGCTGTCCAAGCTCTTTTGAAGAAGCACAAAGAAACAGGCAATGTTGAGGACCGTAGACACAGTGGTTGGCCAAGGAAACTTACTGCAGCAGATGAAAGACACATCATTCTTACTTCCCTTCACAATCGGAAGATGTCCAGCAGTGCCATCAGCTCAGAATTAGCAGAAAACAGTGAGACCCTGGTACACCCATCTACTGTCCGGAGAAGTATGGTCAGAAGTGGCCTTCATGGAAGACTTGTGGCCAAAAAGCCATACCTCCGATGTGGAAACAAGGCCAAGCGACTCAACTATGCACGAAAACACAGGAACTGGGGTGCAGAAAAATGGCAGCAGGTGCTCTGGACTGATGAGTCAAAATTTGAAATATTTGGCTCTAGCAGAAGGCAGTTTGTTCGCCGAAGGGCTAGACAGCGGTACACGAATGAGTGTCTGCAGGCAACAGGGAAGCATGGTGGAGGTTCCTTGCAAGTTTGGGGCTGCATTTCTGCAAATGGAGTTGGGGATTTGGTCAGATTAATGGTCTCCTCAATGCTGAGAAGTACAGGCAGATACTTATCCGTCATGTAATACCATCAGGGAGGCATCTGATTGGCCCCAAATTTATTCTGCAGCATGACAACGAACCCCAAAATACAGCGAAGGTCATTAAGAACTATCTTCAGCGTAAAGAAGAACAAGGAGTCCTGGAAGGTATGGCCCCCACAGAGCCCTGATCTCAACATCATCGAGTCTGTCTGGGATTACATGAAGAGAGAGAAGCAACTGAAGCTGCCTAAATCCACAGAAGAACTGTGGTTAGTTCTCCAAGATGTTTGGGCCAACCTATCTGCCAAGTTCCTTCAAAAACTGTGTGCAAGTGTACCTAGAAGAATTGATACTATTTTGAAGGCAAAGGGTGGTCACACCAAATATTGATTTGATGTAGATTTTTCTTCTGTTCACTCACTTTGCATTTTGTTAATTGATAAATATAAACTATTAACATGTCTATTTTTGAAAGCATTCTTACTTTACAGCATTTTTTCACACCTGCCTAAAACTTTTGCACAGTACTGTATATATTATATACTATATATATATATATATATATATATATATATAGATATAGATATAGATAGAGAGAGAGAGAGAGAGAGAGAGAGAGAGAGAGAGAGAGAGAGAGAGAGAGAGAGAGAGAGAGAGAGAGTTAGTACTAATGATGTCGTGGTGTTTGCCAACATCCACTTCAAAAGATTACATCTGACAGTAGGATTTCAAGGTAGAATTCTTGTTGGTTTTTTTGCTGCTGACGATAACGGCCAAGTATTGACACAAAACACATGTTGCATTTAAAAGGTAGTGTAATCCTTTAAAAAGAACCAGACGAAACGTTTCCTAGTCATTCCCCACAGGCCGTTGGAAATTACCGATATGCTCAGTTTGATAAAAATGTATGTGTTTCGGGGGTGGTGACAGAGAAATGAGAACTAGATATTTTCTTCAGAAAACTGTTTGGATGCGAGAATGTTTCACTTGCTTTGACTCCACACCAAACACAGATAACTCTTCCAGTCTTCTGTTTTGCACCCCAGTTCAACTGGATGTGGTTCAATGTGCATTTGAGTCTGTGTCTGATATAAGTTTGTTGCAAGATTAAGGCAGTAGTCTTCACCTTGTGGAGCATGACAGACAGATGGACAGACTGACACAATCAGCTATAATCCTACTTGCTTTAGCGTTATCTCTGAAACAAAAGCATTCTTAAGCAATGGATTACCACGGCTTCGTAACAACTGCTAGCAAGGTAGGCTTGGCAAGAGCACGGTGGGGCAAACACTATGCCATCAGAGCCCTCTGGAAAATTTGATGTGGGTTTCCAGACACTACAACACATTCTCTGAACAAAAGCAGCCAAACTTTAAGTGCTTTCTTTGTCCAGCACTGGAAAGGCCCAGTCTGGTGTGTAAAGGACTCTTTTGTGCCCTGCAATGTTCCAGTTATAAAAGCAATATTTGTTAAGCATTCCACTAATTTCCACTCTTCTAAAAGCTGGTCTCATATACTCCTTAACAAATTTATGATTGACACTTATAGAAAACTCTTCCAGGGAATTCAAAAGATGGCAAAGTTTTTTTTTTTTTTTTCTGAGTAATACAAAGCTTGTTTCATTAAAAAAAAGCCCTCCGTCTCCCCTTCTATAGCATGTTGAACTATTTGAATGGAGTTCAGTTTATTTGCAGAGATAATGGCACTGCTGTTCTAGCTGTGTAGAGCAATCCCTGGTGGCTTCTTGGAATTAAATAGAACCCTGGCTATAAGATAAATGTAGTCTGGTAGTTGAACACACTGAGAAGGTAAAACATACATACGACCAATAATAGGTTTTACTGCAATTCCTAAGCAGTAAACAGTGCCTCTATTGTTACTGTAAACAATAACATTTTAAATTTACAGATTATTATTATTACAGTTGTCCCGCGTTATACTGCCCCCCTTTATAACGCCACCCCCGCATACCACCAGCTATTCTCTCTGAACAAATGTCACCAATATAAAAACAGAGCTATTTTTACCCGTTATATCGCCACCCCGCCGTTCACATTCCGTCAACTTCCCAAGCCAAGCAAACGCAAATATAAGCATTTTGTTTCCCTCATTGTAGCGCCAACGAAATACTCATGGCCAATTAAAACAACAAAGTTATGCAGTTAACCTTTGACTCACTTCCCTAATTCGTTGTTAACTGAACGTCTGTTAACTTAACACTGTTGTGTTAAGAACTAGCACTGTAGTTTTAAAAAAGATTAATGTTTTATTAAAATGGCCTGGATATACTGTAATTGTAGAACTAAAAAAATAAAACATTTGAATTTATTGCAAACATAGAAGGTTGTGTTTTTTTTTAATTTTTTGACCCTCACTATAATGCCACCCTTATTTATTGCCCATAGCCCTTGCCAGGCAGTATAAAGAGAGTTGACTGTATTATTATTATTATTATTATTTATTATTATTATTATTATTATTATTATTATTATTATTATTATTATTATTATCTTTCCTTTTATTTCCATTTTATCGGAACGTTTTACAGTCATAATGCCCTACAATGATGTTTCCTGATTGGTGGATGGAAGTTGTGAGCTTTCTCAATGTCTAGTCTCTTCTTGACATACTGTCATGCTTTGGTATTACAGGATGTTGTGCAGTCAACACAGTTTCATACCAGACCAAGCAGAGCAATAACCTTTTCAGGGTTCAGGAGGTGACTGTTTTTTTAATTGGGTTGTGATGTGGGATGCTTAATTTCTAATGACATGCTCATGAGAAGGTGCCACACTGACACATACAACAAAGCCATCTGTTGTTTCCACAAAGCACTGTCCTCCCCTAGTCCTTTATGGATTTTGTTTCTCAAGTTTTTTAGCAATTGTTTGATTTAGTCGCCTTTCTTTGTAAGCCATCAATCCCTTGCTTTTTAAATTATTGTTATTATCCATAATTTAAAAACGCGCAATCAAAAAAACTCTAAAAGGTAAGGATATAAGAAACTAAACCAATCAGTTAAATATGTTTAAGCTAGAACCGTCATGTTTGTCTAGTAGTAGTTTCTTGTTGTTTAACCTTACACTAATATTCTGGTATGTAAGAAGCGTTTTGAGGTAAACCATTTCGTTTATGCTAATTGGATCTTTGCATACATGACGGTACAAAACCTGTGGAAATAAATTAACTTATTTCTTCAAAAACTTGTAAAAATACAGAACTGCAATTTTTTTTTTTTTTTTTTTTAAGCAGCAGCAATGTCTCCTCGTACATTATAACATAATGATTATTGCTCTCCAGAACTAACAAACCCACACACACACTCACATCTCCCTAGATCTGCATTCCTAATTAAAAATACATTCTAATACAAATAGAGTACATCAAGATTAATTTTCATTGTGGACAGATCTGTCTGGGTCCAAGGCTCTGACAAATTTGAAAATTATCTGGAGATCATGCTAACTCCCATTCTCTTTTGTTTAGTTAGTTTTTACACTTGCTCCTAACCCAACAATTACATGATCTGGCATCCTGTCCAAGCTGGAGCTATTACTTTATAAGTCTGTGTCCTGGGGGTGCTGTGTCAGCTGACACAGCTCTCTTTAGCACAGCATACTTTAACCCTTTTAATTCTAGTGTTGAGAGTCTTCGTATATTTCAGCAACTGTCTGGATTCAAGAATTTTTACTAAACGTATCACCACTACATCAACCACAGTACAGAAATAGTACAACCATAACACTATTTTGGTTATACTGTGCATTTGGATTGACATTGGCTTAAAGTCAGTGAATGTCCCTAAATCACAATGCATTGTCAGGAAAGTAGCACTGCCATTATAAAAAAAAAAACAGGCGGTCCAAGGTTAGTAATTACTGCAGGACAAAAACAAAAGATTTAAACAAGAAAAAAAACAATGGATTAAAACAGCACTCCTAACTACACTGTTTACAACAATGTCAGGTTGCTAGGCTACGATCCTATTATCCAAATTGGAATCCAAGGTAATAAAGCATTTATGACCATGAAAATAAACAATACACTTAATACTTCTGGCAGTTCTATGAAGCCTGCAAACACTTCTCTAAGAAAAGATTAATTTGATGTTGTAGAAATTTCTACAAGAAGAAAACTTATTTCAATAGCTCCAACTTAATGCCTTTATCATTTAAAATCTAAGCAAGTATGATTCTGACCAGGCTGTGAAACTTTTGCAAAAGTACAATGTCTGCTATAAACCGTACCAGCACTTTGTTGCAGGAAGAATATTATTGTAACAAAACACAATCTTTACATTTATTTCTATTGGGGATTAAAAAGCCAATATAAGCAGCATGTAGTTAAAGTGACTGTAGCACTCATTGACTAGTGTAACACAGTAAATATTTAATAATCTTCCAATAGGATGTCACTGCTGCTTTATATTATTAGGGGAAATTAATCACAAACTAAAAAGGTCAGGAACCACCACACTAGACCACAAATGGGAGCACTTATGTATTATTACCAGTTATGTGTTAATAAAAACCTAAAACAAACAAGCTAACACATTTAAGCACTTGTACCTTTTTAAAATTCCCCAAACTCTTCAAAAATGTTAAAACAATAAAAAAAAATTAAAAAAAGATTCAAATATCCTCATTTTTTTTCTGATCATTACTGGCGTTGCCAAGGAAACACAATTATTAACTGTCAATAATTATTATTATTTGTTCATTTAGCAGTCACCCAAAGATAACTTACAGAGACTAGAGTGAGTGAACTATGCATCAGCTACAGTCACTTACAACGATGTCTCACCCGAAAGATGGAGCACAAGGAGGTTCAGTGACTTGCTCAGGGTCACACAGTGAGTCAGTGAGTGAGCTGGGATTTGAACTACCGGACCACATAGCCTGCAATAATGTTGACATGGTATTGATAGGGGCCTAAAAAAAAATTGAGAAATTAACCAGGCTGTAAATTTCTGGATAAAGCCTTTCAGCGCATGACATTCCTGAGACACCAGGGAACCTTCCAAGTAGAAAGTGTGCAATGTTTGGCTTAAAGGAAGCACGGTACTGTACATAAAGGCTTGCGAGTCCAATTATAATTAGGACTTCTGATTTTCGGTTTTAAAACGGATAAAAACTGATAAGACACGAAAAAAAAAAAAAAAAAAAAAAAAAAAAAAAATCGGTCGGCATTATCCAATAGACACCAGAAAAACACTGGAAATGGTTACTCGTTGACATTAGCCCTTTCCTGGCAAAAAAAAAAAATAATAAAATGTAGTAGATAACAAAAACAAACAAGCAAAAAACTGTCAGTACAGCTGGGCAATGTCCCTCCTTCCTGACTTGTATCTCGCATTGACTTGTTTGTGAATACAGCAATCCCTCGCCAACCGGGGGGTGTTACTTTCATGAAAACCCCCAGAGTTGGCAAAACCGCGGTTGGTAAAGATCTAGATCTTATGGGATTAGGTTCTCCACGGCCGCGGTTACACTTATCAAAGCCTATCTAAGTTGCATTTTCCTTCACTAAACACAAATGAAAAACACAGAAACATAAAAACAATGCAAATACTATAACATACTGGGTAATGTAACATGTAAAAAGTAATAAAATTATAACATGATAAAAAGTAATGTTTTATTTACCTTGAATCCTTAGAGTTGAAGGCCAGGGTGTTGTTGTCGACTGGTGACAGTTACGCTAAGTTAACACGGAGCAACGAGACCGCATGCACATGGTACTATGACTAGTACTCCAGACAAAGCGAGAGATGAGGCTGGTAGGGGAGATGCTGGTGAGATGGGAGCACGCAAGAATACACACAATGGCACGGAAGCAAATGCGGATGCGTCATATGTTTCATCTATATGCCGCGGTTGGCTAATTGGTATACAAAAGGAAAACCGTGTATACATGATTTCCGCGGTTGGTGAGGGATTACTGTACTTTCAACCCATCCCAACTACTGAGTGGCAGCACATTCATGCATTTATATTTACTTCGGGTTAACTTAATGTTAATAAGCTAACTATCAAGCTAAATTAACACAGCACCCCTACACGTTACAAAATGCAGCGGCAACATACAAGACATGCACATTATTTAACAGAATGGTGTAGCAACTCAACAGAACGGGAAACATCAAATTGCTTGACGACTTGTGTCTGATTCAGGTTTTTTTTCAATCGCTCTAACAATTTCCAGCTTTGTGTAGCAAGAGAAACAGCGGCACATTTTGACATTTGTTTACATGCCATTTTGTAGCGATGAGGTGCACTTGTGGAAATCAGAATACAAAACAGTTCAATGAGATGACGATGCTTCTGCAAAGATTTAATGCACCAATCAGTGTCCCTGAAGACACTGCCGCGATGACAAGTCACTTTTTTACAAAACAGTACTGTATCCACTGTGAACAAATTGCTATCGGTGCCAAGGTGGTGTTCTTTTAAGCGAAGTTCCTGTTCCTTTAGCTGGAGCATTTACAATGGGAAAAATCTGTTACTCTGAAAGGGTGTTCCCTTAGGTGAAGTGTTCTCTTAGGAGGTTTCTATACGCGGAGACTACCATACAATTGAAGTGTGCAAGTACTGTCGAGTTCATACGTATTGTGACTGAAAAAAACGTCCCAAGAATTTTAGAAAGTAACTGAAAACAATTTTATACAGTATATAAAAAGCGCAAGCCCTGAAAAAAACAAAAAAACAATTTACATTAAACTCAAAAACAGCTAAAAAATAAGCATCGAAAAATTAAAGTGTTACACAAATCTCAAAAACAACTTGCACAAAACATAAAATCGTGTTTTTGCATTCAACTAATGATTTCAACAAATGTACTGTATGTAATCTGGAACCTTGAAAAAAAAAGTGAAAATCCAAAATGCACAAATTCATCTCGTTCTGCAGAATCAGGAAACAGGTTTTTACTACAGTAGCTCTGAAAATTCCATGTCAGCAAGCAGAATCTAAATAATGTGGAAATGTTATTTTGATACTACAGAATACATACATGTGTCAGAAACACTAACATACTGTACACAGCAATTTAACCCCAAACCTTGCTAAACAATTATTACAGCACGTCTACCGCATGTTTGCTTGGTCAATGCGGAGGGCTCAGCAATTTCTTTGAAGAGTCTGCTGTTTGAAACTGATTCATCCGGATTTCAATCTTGCCTATATCAAATACTGACGTTAACCAACACAAAGGAGAGAGTATCCACAGCTGGATTCAGTGGCTCACTGAAAGTAATCACTATATCCAGCTGAACTGCAGCTGAATCTACAAAACAGAATGCTTTATTTAACAAAACCAGATGCCTTATCTACACCCCCAATCTCAAGCACTGGTTAAAGATTAGATAAAACAGAAGCAATGTGCTGTA